>NW_024045134.1:504868-514723 GCF_012273895.1 Zerene cesonia | reverse complement strand
TGCGCACCGTACACAAAAGCAGAGGTAATTGATAATATACTCAATCACTACCATTATATCATCAAATGCAGAGACACAGGCCTTCTAAATAATAATCATTACAAAAAAGGTCACTAGACTAAACAGGTCGCACTAGACTAAACTATACGGAACAAAATGACAACACTGAATTTATTGAGGAACTAAACAAAAAAAATCCTTAATCCTTGAGAACCTCCTTAGTCTTAGGAAATGTCGATTAGTGAAGAAACTTCGTAGAATGCTCCACTCAGTATTTATTAAAGCAAACTCGTACTTTTGATTTATATATTGCAATTTTTTAATGTTTGTGTTTATATCTAATGAATTTCATTACACTCGTTATGCGACCTAATAAAAGAGAAAAGTAAATTTCATGGGCTACAACATTGAATCTGTTGCATTTTGAATATAATGTCTTTTTTATTCTTTCCAGCTTGTTAAAGACTTCTTGTAAATTAAATTATACATTTCAGATTAATGGTATACTTAAAGCTGTCGGTTATAATGGGAATTAATTGGATTCTTGAAGTGATCAGCTCCTTTTCTCCACGACTAAATATTTGGTTAATTTCTGACACATATAATCTTCTTATCGGAGTCACAATTTTCTTAATATTTGTATGCAAGAGGTCTATCTACAATAAGTTAATGATCAGGTGAGTGGTATAATCTAAACAAATATTATACAAAGATAAGATTTCCTTTTGTGCTTAAATAAAAAAACTCGAAAACTACAGTTCAGATTAAAAATATTCTTTCAACATTATAAAACTTAATGAACCTCGAGTAATATTAAAAACATAAATCTTTGCTTCAATTGGAATAATGTTGCTAAAGACATGACGATGCATTGCCTCGATACGGCGATGGACACGGTTTCGAATCCCATGTTTCATTGTATTTTTTTTCCTATTCCTAATGTCAATGCAGTTATCCTGAAAAATCCTACATAAACGTGAAATATACCGGTTATCATTTGGGTTATGGGTATAGATAATATATATAGTTTTTAGTCTCTAAATTAGCGGAATCGAAGCGAACAGTTAGTCCTACTAATATTACGTTGACGTTATGGACGTATGGACGTTTCTTACTTTCACGCAAAAACAGCTTATCGTATCTATTAAATTATATCGTATGAAATTTGATACAGAGATAGATTATAGTCTGGATTAGCACATTTTACCCGGGTCCCACACGAGTGACCGCGCGGGTCGCAGCAAGAACGAAAGTTATACAAACTTTCAGCCCGCCGTTTCGCCGCTGTCAGAGGAAAAAATATACGATCCCCGGGTTTTGCCCGCATTCCTACTGTATCTATGTATTTTCTCGGATCACAATCTATATCTGTATAAAATCTTATCATAATTGGTACAAAGTTCTTTTGTTTTCATAATATTAGTAGTGATAAGCATGAAATAGGACACATTAATTTATTATTATTGTTGCAATATTTTTGCATGTTTTACAATTTAAATTTTGTTTTTAATTGAAGATTATCATCTATATTAACACGCTTTTATTAGCTTTTCCTGGAAGTTTTTGAAACCATCGGATTAGACTTTAACTCACATTAAACAAACAGATTTTATTCAAACTTTGTATAGTTATCTAGGATAGGTGACAATAGAATAATTTTATGAGTATATTCATTAATTCTGAATAAGATCAACATGATTAAATTACTTTATACTTACGTATTACTATGTATAAACGCAATTGAGACATTTTAGTGTATTATACTGTTACAGCATATTTTTCAGTTTTTTTAAACTGCATTATTTTAATGCTTTACAACAGGGTAAATAAACTGCTTTAAATTTATTTTATCTTGTGTAAAAACTGTGTCAGTTAATTAATATAGAACAATTTATTTCAGATTCAGGGTTATGCGACAATACAACCTCCCAAAGAGGTCTCTCACTTCTAGCTTCACATTGGAATCAAATTTGAGTCAAGAAGCACCACCCAATGTTTGTGCGAACCCCAAAGGGGAAAGGAAACGGTCATTGGAACAAAAACCTACATTTGAAATTTAATTAGCATAAAAAATCCATCGAAGAGACACACGGTTTCTTTCATAAAAAACTTCTAAATGGTTCTGTGAACTTAAATACAAAAGATACCAAAGAAATAACACATTCGACTAGGAATAATTTCTGGCGTTATTGCTATGGATGCCTATTCTTTATTTGACTACTAAACGGTGGAATATGATTTATGGAATACCATTTAAATGTACATATTGATTTTTTTATTTATGATGCTAAGTCATCAAGAAGGAAAACGCAGTACAAAATGACGTGAATATAGACAGCATAAATATGATAATTAGATGACCTGCTGGCGGACACTGTAGGAGTTTTGATATATAATTTATGTAACAAACCCGCGCATATATTTCTCTGTATCTAGCTCAGAAATTAACTAACAACAATCCTCGTCTGATTTTCAAATGAAATAATTTTTTATTGATTTTTCTATATTATCAGATCGGGCAACCGAGTCGGTGCCTGTCAGAAGGGAAGCAATAATCACCATCCATGAATAGGGTAGAGGTCTAGCAAAAATGTGTTGTCCGCTTATATAGGATAGGATAAGGAAAGGATTGACGGTAGAAACAAAGGAATGAAGTGTAAAAAAGGGAACGGACTTGATACACTCATCTGTACAAATTACAAGTTCTCACGTCGGCAGAAACGCCTGGTGTGGTCTAGTAACTCTTAGAGACCTACGTAGTTAATAGCATATACGGTAAATGGCAGGGATTTTATGGATAGGAAATTCCGGATAGTTTCGGTTTCGGATCATATCTAATAATGACCAAACGAAAATCAAGTAATCGCCCGACTCGCATGCAGTCGGGTCGATCTTCCACTGAGTAAATTTCAATAGGTCTGTTTGCCTTGCCAAATACCTTCCTGGGTTTTTAGGTGTTACAGATAAAAAACCTGTCATTCCATTCGAAAGCTATTCTTTTCTATGATTATTGTTAACACGTGTTGGCTAGTAATTAGTGAGTGAAGAGAAGATCAACGCGGAAACAATTGATTTATAGTCATCTCAGTCCAACGACATGTATCAAGTCTAACGATATGTATAGTCGTATCATTTGTCTCTTTCATAGCGCGAAGTGTCTTCTATAAAATGACTGTTCGTAGTTTTAGTACCACTTTTGCCATAGGTATAAATACGATATTGTTTATGTATAGACCTATCATATGTAAATGTAATACCTATAATGTGTAAATATTTGAGTTTTAGTTTTTAGAAATAATTCTTTTGATACTTTTTAAGTTCGTTTTTAAGACATTGATAAATAAATAATTATAAGACAGAACGTGTTGTACTAGCTATTTAAAATAATATACTTTTTCGGGATACATTGTTTGAGTTATCATTTAACATTACAATCAGTCGCATAATATGTCCATATGCTTTTCCTTACCCTTCCCAGTCCTTTCCTTTATTCCTCTCATTAATCCTTTCTTAGTTCCTTCCCAATTGAAAGTCAGCAAACCATTTGAAGAGGCGTAAGGTCTGTATTTTACCTTACGCTACTTCAAATGTTTATGGGCAGTGGTAGGGCTTACCATCAGGCGACCCACCATTGCCGACTATGACATTAAAAAAAATGTAAGTTTAACCGACTCATTTAAAATAATACAAGATTCACGTGGCGCGTTTGTGATGAAAAAAAATACATATCAAGTTTAGTTTAGAGTGCGTTACTATCCGAAACCTTTGCAACGGTACATTACGGTATTTGTACGGTATATTTTTACTACTGATATCTGATAGTTTTCGGATACGAAGGTCCACAACATCCCTAGTACTTAATACATATGCTACATGTAGTTTTTATATGGAAGCTTTATGTGGTTGAATATAAAATGATAGTATTGCTTATAAGTACTAAAATTAGTGCTGTATGTGTCGTTCTAGACAGTTATAATATTCGTTAAAATTTTGATATAATTGTAAAAATATGTGTATAATTATTCCATGTGCTCCAGTGTGAATGACTATTCTATGTAGTAAATTCAATGTAATTGAATGAATAAATAAAATAGACGAATACAAATTTGTTTCACTTTTCTTAGAAATTGCTTTTTATTGCTATTTGAGGTCATGATGACAAAGGTAGAGCACGAGACTAACCAGCCTCCTTGTGAATGTGTTTAATTAATTCGTATCGGTGAGAACAACGGAACAACAATTGAACAGTTTATAACGTCTTTAACGTCGCAACTGATTGATTTTATGGTATGATTTAGTTTTTAAAGATAACGGAGAGGGAGGCTATAGTGACATCTACTTTTAACATTTTTTAAACTTCAAATTTCCTTTGCAGCCTCTTACGGAAAGCTGTTTTTTAATATAATAATAGGGATAACTCCATTTGGTGTTATCGGGACGTTTCTAAAATACGCATTAAAAGAATGTGTATCATGGTTTTTTTTATTTAGACATCGAATATAGCTTAGAAGCTACATTACAACAACGCATACATTTGTTTATTTTCATTGTTTCTAAGTAATTATAATACAGACTTAAAGAAGACGTTTCTCTTATGCCTTCTCTATTTTTATACCGTCTTACAACAAGCGTCTTACAACCGGCTGTGAGTCATTTATTAGTCAATGTAAAGTTTATTAAAGTTTACCATGACGTCTTGATTCAAAACTGGTTTTTAATGACGAGAACTGAGGGTGTTAAGGACAAGACGAAGCATTTTGTGACGTCATTCAAACCAGTTATTTTATTCTTTATGATGCCTTTTGCATTTAAATTATGCAAAAGGCATCAAGAATTCGAAACACACACACCTACATTATATACTTATGACACCGACGTTTCGATAGAATTGTGAAAACAAATTATTATAATGTGATATGTTATTGATATTATTGGAGATGAATATAATATTTAAAGATTTTTTCCTCATACATTCGATTTACTAAGAATAGATAAGGAAGGTCTATAGTTAAATTAACTATAGAAAATAATTGAATTTTCGTTTTTTTTTTTTGTTTTATCTATGTTTATAGTCACTTTGACTACTCGACGAATCCTGTAGCCATCAAGATATTTTATAATTGAAAAGATATATTTACTTCAAACGTGGTCTCTTGACCACCAATTAGAATTTCATGATGAGATCCCGAAATAATTGAGGGAAACACCCAAGTTGGTTTATACTTGAAAACTGCTTCTGCCTGTTCGGTGTAATGCCCGCCAAATTGATAATTTAAACCATTGCTTATAATAGTAGGAATCATAAGAAATATTATATCACATGATGACAAAATAAAACGAATATTAGACTGCAAATAATATATTGCATCATATTTTCACAAAATACATTTCTCATAAAATCTAACACAATATTTACAATGTTCACGCATTCAATTTAATGTCTATCAGTTATTTCCTCTTGGGTATACAGAAAAGTTGTTTCTGCTAGAATTACTATCTAACGCCTTCATGGAAAGGCCTCTACTGTCGCTCTGTGAGCTTATATTTTCCGTTGTACGACCACGCAAGACATCGTATCTGAAAATCAATTTTTATGTTTAAACATATAACATTAAACAAAATGTTAACAGTAGGCTCATGATCTTCTTGGTGCAGATGCCGAAGTGTCTTAATATGTGATCTGATCACCACCTGATCAGCCTAATATATTCGTAATGAAAACCGTTCAGGAAAACTTATAGCTTTTGCCCGTGGGTTCGCACGCGTTAAATCCGAAGTGGTATCATAGATGTTATTATAAAAAAACCTCATCAAAATCTCTTGTAGAGATTTAAAGATCTAAGCATACAAACAGAGCCTGTTTGCCGCGTCTGTTTAACAGACGCGGGAAGCGACTTTACTTTATACTATGTAGTACATAATAATACATTTGCCCCATACTCACAAAGGGAGACGTAGTTCTCCATTCAAATTTTTGTTTTTTTTTTTTTTTAAATTGCGGAATTCGAAAAATACATTTGTAATAAACAAACCTTTGCTTGACGAGTGACAGCGTGTGTTTATTGCAAATAAATATGAGGAATATCAGCAATCCAATGAAACCGTTATATAAGTCGAGATATATCGCTACACTATCAGCGGCTGGTACGAGAAAACTTATGATTTCCCAAATCCAACTGACTCCCATTGTTACGGATAGCCGGAGGCAAATATACAGTCTGAAAGTAAAATCACGAAAAGAATTAGATGAAACCAATATAACTAGCATTCATGTTGTTTTTTGGTATATATAATAGATTTTTCATAGAAAGTCGTTTTAAACGTGAATTAAATATTTATTGACAAGTAATTTTTGTAAAGGAAATAAAAAAAAATGTGAAACATCGTACGGTATTTTTTGAAAATATTATACATATTATATATACAATTATATTTCATGAATTTAAGCAGTGAATTCAACATGTGTATTACAGATGTAAATTATAGATAATAAATATCATACTTTTTTTATGTAGCAAAAAATATCAAGATTTTTTTTCAAAATTTCTGTAACTTACCTCGCCTTCTGCTGTCGGCCTTTGCTAGCTCTCAGTGCTTTACTGTCGACGACCATACAGGAAATATTGAAAGCTGTCAATATGAAGAACAAACAATTTGAGAATATAAACACCATCATTGGTATGTATTGGTACACAAACTGTTGGCCACCTGAAAGAAATAGTACTTACGTGACAATCCTGACAAAATGGATCCTGAGAAATTTTGAAAGAATAGAAAAAATTTGATCACGAGGCAGGATTCGAATCCTTTCAAAATTTCTCAATTATAAAGCATTTCAATGCTATAAAACTAAAAATTAAAAATAGTCCTACTAATATTATAAACGGGAAAGTATGTAAGTATGGATGGATGGATGTATGCATGTTTGTTACTCTTTCACACATAAACTGCAGAACCGATTGCAAAAAAAAATTGGTATGTAGATTATTTTTCATTAAAATACGTACGTACGTACTACGTAGCTACATCTCGTGTTAGTTGGTAAACATTTCCTATGTTGGGGATTTATCACACTTCACACTAATATTATAAATGTGCAAGTTTTTTTTGTTTGGACGTTTGTCCGTTAATCACGCTGAAATTACAGATATGATTTTGGTGAACGTCGGTATACAGACAGGGTATGAGCTGACTTGGGTGACAGAATAATATTTATCACGACTAAATCCCTTGGGGTAAAACAGGAATCTTGATATCCGGACAGAGCCAAGAATAGCGTCTAGTCTTATTATAAAACTAACAGTATTGAATATTTAGGCTTTCGATCAAGACACGCAAAACATCTTTATTTGTCGACCAATTCAATACGAGCGTTCCAAACAGGAAATTATAATTATTCTCTTATTAATCTAATTAACAACAATAATTACAATACCCACCAATTAAAAAGCACCCGCACTGTGGTATTTGCGGAGTTATAAACCAAGGTAGACCAGACATATCTATCGAGTTGATAACGATCATTCCGATGGACATAAATAGTGGCACGCCCCAACCATACACCACATAACGCTTGTACTTATGCGAATCCCACCTTCGCTTTTCCGATGGCGTTAAGTTCCTTGACAACAGGTCTCTGAAAAAATAATTGTAAATATGACAAAACATTTGGTGGACTCTACTTAATCTGTAGAACCGATAAGAAAGGAATAGTAAATAAGATATTTAGTAGCCTTATCAAACAAATAAACGTTTAGAAATTATACAAATTAAACATGAGTCTTTCAGATTTATTCACAATTATAAGTATTTATATACATACCTAAACGTATACCAAGTATCGTAAGACATGACATTTAACCAACAGCACGTAGCCATTACCGAAAAATAGGCGATAAATGCTGAAACAAGTTAGATTTCTATCAATTTTGTGTGGATATGTTACTGTTGTTGTGTCTAATACGAATTGAATTGCAAGAATTCAACAGCCATTAGGGGATATTACGCTATAATTTATCTTAGATCTTATAAGTGATTATATGTTTGTTCCATTTCAATTGACGATTTAATTGAATGAAAAAAAATTAATCATATCTCTATACATTATCCAATAAAATTGACTCATAGATCTATAAATGATAGCGTTATATCCCTCTCACTCTTCCCACATCGTAATATTATATTCAAATACAACCGCTACATGGGCGAAATTTATTGGTAATATCCAGTTATAACGTCAAACAATTTATTTATTTATTACATTAAGGATCACCAACATGACATACACGGGTACACACATGGATGGAATTTCAAATTTCATAAAAAAGTTAGTAGTAAGTCATATAAAAAAGTCTTAACGCTGTTATTATTATAGGCAACCACTAATAATAAAAATAATATTACACAGCCTGCAGCTAACAGCTATTTACGTATGAAAAAAATATTTGTCAATCAATAAATAGCCATACCAGAATTACTTTAACTCAAAAATTCACTATAACATTTCAAAAGCGATAGGCAATAATATGTTAAAATATCAAAACGAACAAAAGAAAAGAGCTATAGACTTACATAAAATTACGCATTCAGTTCCTGAAGGGGTCACATCTATGATGATTGCCATAGATATAAAATAGGATATATAGCTGTATATCAAACAAACTCTAATCTTGATTACGAGGGTCATTTTATTGTAGAAGATCAAGTGATACACCACCAGAGTGAGAAACAGGAATATCGTTGAAACCGACAACGCTGTAAACAAACAATCAAATTATAATTAATTGTATAAAATTCTCGTATTAATTTTTTTAGCAGATTCTGTGAGAAACTGTCATTTTCCGTAACCTCTTCATCCATCCCCGTTCATTCTCCCGTAAACAATTATTTTCGCGTTCCTATTCTTTAAAGCGGGTAACGCATTGCAAATGTGTTTCATAGTGCATTTTGTTCCTATTTCGCTACAGTCGAATAAAGCTGACCATAAAATGAAGAGCATCATTAAAAATTGGGCTATTATCATCGCTATATTTTAAATAGTGATGCAATTAAATAAATCTTGTAGTTTACAAGTTATAGTGACTAAAGATCGGGATTAAATATATCTTTGGTCTATTTTCGAATGAATTTAACCGATTATATAGACAGTAAAAGCTTAGGTTCAGTAACAACACTAGAACAAAACTGTAGAGGGGCACGCGAAGATGCATTTCCCAAGGTGAAAAAAGAAGGTTAAGTAAGAATAGCCGAGGGTGTCGCGGGCGAATTCCAACATCACCCGTGAACCCTTCAATAATGCGACCCAACAGAACACAGTGAGGTTTTAGTCGGTAGGAATCCGACATAGCCCACGGCCCCTCTATGCAAGATTTTGTCACTGTAAAAGAAAGATTTAGTGACTATTTTAAACAAACATTATTTAGATAAATTCTTACCTGCAATGAGTATGTTTGTGGGTTTCTCACGTTCTTCATTTTTGCTGTAATTAACCCAAAACTGTGGTTCCGAGTGCAGTTCGCCATTTTCAGGTACCATATAATCTATACAAAAATCAGTGATAGCTATCCATCTATTATATTCATTTGCCATGTCAATGTATAAAACTCCACTCTGAAAATAGAAAGATACTGGTAGATTATTATTAAATTAATTTGTACTAACATTATAAAGAGATAAAATTTGTGAGTTTGTGATGTTGTAGTGCTAATCACTGAATGTATTAAATCGATTTCAATATATCTTTTACCAATAGAAGGTCCCGGTATCTGTGGTGTTATAGGCCATATACCTAGTCTTGCCATAAATATTGTAATAAAGAAAAAAGAAAATTGTTAACTGCAAATAACATTTATTACT
>NW_024045134.1:473300-503868 GCF_012273895.1 Zerene cesonia | reverse complement strand
GACAGATTCGAAATTCAAATGTAATATTTTTTTATAATTAAGTGTAACAGTATTTATGGCCAGACTAAGTATAATTTGGTTTCATTACGAGACAACCCAGCGGGCCTTTTTTTGTTTTTAACGGAATTCCCAGCTAGGTTTAACTAATATAATCCATAACTATAAGTCGTACATTGATGAATATTACAGGAAATATGCGATGGGTATATAATACATGTATTATTATTCATTTAGGGTACAAACCAAATTCTAACTTTGATTATGTCTATTTATTTGCCAATAAATCTTATTTATCTTTTAATATCGGAATAAGTTCCAAAAAAGTGTTAAAATGTTGCAGATTCAAGTTAAGTCTATATGAAACAAAGAGATTCAATAAAATCGATGTAAAATCAAAAAATAAACATAAAACTTTTGAAAATAGAAACATTATACAATATTTGATATCGATTATTTTGATCTTTTTTTTAATAAAAGACAATGTAAATTATTCCTTATTCATTCATAATATTTATGTTTAGGTAAAAACCTAATAACGCTCGTCATTAGGTAACCCAAAGGAAACCCTATAGCGACAATAGCAGTTTTTCCTCTATGACACATAATACGAGATTTATTATTATGTTTAGCTATTATATTATCCATTATGTAGATAATAATTATCAAATTATACTCACTCATAATGTATTTTGAAACAACAGGAAGAATTGATTCCTTATAATTGTGTGATTCGTCATGAAATAACGGTTTAATTTAATATGATTTTATAAATCTGGCTGGAGCAGTTTCATTTTTGTATGATTAATATTTATTTTGACTTTATATATACGTAGCTTTTTAAAACAAATTTTAGGTAGCAATGTATCTTTGACGAAATTAGTTCGTTCATAAACTAACTAGCTTACCGGTTTTTACAGTTTTTTTTTTATTGAATCTCAATTCAAAAGCTAAAAATTAGACTAAGAGAAAATGCTTAAAAACGAGAATGGGATCAAAAATAGCCATGCATTCGAAAACATCATCTTTAATCCACAGATTATGGATTACAGATCGATATTTAAATCCAGTGTTAGATCTATCTATAGTCTAATTTACCAATATTCAACACTACATACCTGTTCCAAATACACATTTTTCTCAATTAAATCTGCTGCATAAACTTGGTTTGCAAATGCAGTATCATTGAATTTATAAGGTATAACGTGAAATATGTCATTAAAGTTTCTGTTTAGAGCATTCATATAATAATCGTATACGGTTATATTTGAGAAATCATTCTTTACAGCCGACACACATTCTGGGGGTGATGAAATAATCTCTCCCGTCGGACAACATTTGAAAATGCTATGATCAACTACTGACTGTACAAACGCAAACGAAAATAGAAACACAAAAGCACTGAACATTTTTAAGTGATGTCTTTTAGGTTATATATTGAAAGTGTTTATTTATCCTTAAACATTGTATATCACAGAACAAGTTATTGAAATACGTCTGTTCGGAGCTACGCGACGCTTAAAGCTGAGATGTAAACATAACAGGAAAATGTTTTTGTTTAATCATAGTACCTACTAAATGACTTCCAAGATATATATATAAATTATTTTTTATAATACATATAACATACAAATTAAACTCGAGCTTTAAAATGTTTTTATTGTAATATTGTGTTACGCTTAAACTCCGATATAGATATAAAAATAGATCACAACGCTTTGTGGTCAGTGCAAAAGGTCTACATCGCGAAAAGTTTTGTCTGTAATGAGATTTCATTGCCTTATGAGTTATATGTTAGGGTCCAAATGATTGATTTGATTGATATAAATGTATTTTCAAGTTGTGTAAATTCTTTGCATTGTTATTTTGTAATATAGTACGTAAATATAAAAATATACGTGCAACGCGAAATTAGTCTTCTTGGATTCATTTACGTTTGACCACAACGCGGTGGAGTAATGAGGAAAAACTCCCATAAATACCCATCCTTTTATGCATTGCTGGTTGTGCTGCTATTGCACGTACACTTTATAACTGACGAAAACTTAGACAAAGCCAGATATGACGCGTTATGTACGCGGGCGCCTATTTCAGTTAGTCTATTTGAGGTTCGAACTAAAAAAAAAAGATCACACTTTCGTCTTTGAGTTTGTTAAAACACACAACAAACAAACACATTTTCCAAATGCCAATAAAGGATAATTGGTTTTATTTAATAACAATGAGATAACATCAGTTTAATTGAATACGAGGACAAATGATTTAATAACAACAACAACAACAACAAGCAACAGACTTAATACATATTTAAAAGCTCGTAAATAGGTATTTACGTTACATATCTTTTCTTTTAATTATCTTTTCACACAAAACTTTTTAATATTAATCCACAATGAGTCATCTTTATAAACGTAGTTATAATATCTATTAGTTCTCTCCGATCTCCAATCCTTTCGTTTTCCCTTTCCCATTAAAAGCGGGCAGCGAATCCGCAGAGGCACTACTTCTGTGAATGTTCATGGGCGGTAGGGATCGCTTACCATCAGGAACCACCGCGAACCACCAGCTCGCTTGCCCGCTATGACTTTAAAAAAAATTGTGTCAAGCTGGCGGGTTTTGGAACAGCTTTTTTTAATTAGAGTAGTAACTCAAATTTCATGTATTGCTTATTTTTCCCCCTAACTTTAACAACGGGTCTACTAAACAAAGGAGATATTCGTATCTTTAGGCTAATAAATGGACTATAATATAAATTTTTTATTGTAAATATAATAGTACGATAAAACCCTAAAATTATTTCAAGGAATGAGTAAATTTTGAAATTACCCAAAGTTTGTAATACTAAGAAGCGTACGGGTCTAAAAGTATTGATGCAACCCCACCCTAATCGTCTGATTTGAGCTATCCAATACCAAGCTTCTATCACTGCATCCGATTGTATTGATTTTTACAGCGTCCTTCATATTGCCCTGATTGTTAGTTTGTACTTAATAAATACAGGTACACTAGCTGAAATCCGCGACTGTATCCCAGCCACAGGATTTTAAAAGAAACCCTGTATCTTAAAATTAGTCACAGATAACCCTGATTCCTTAATTTAAGTAAAAGTAGCCTGATGTCCTCTAATACCAACTATGTGGCCAAACTATGAAATAAGTCAGTAAATTCAAAGGTTTGTTATATAATTATCTGCCGTTCTGTAATGCAACTTGTATAATAGTAGAAAGTGATAATTAATTTCTGATATGGTAAGTATATGAAAACAATAACAAAACGAGATAAAATTTAAAAGATTATTAATATTCAGTAACATACGTAGTAACTATTCAGTAATCTAAACATAAACGTAACATATAGGAAGTCTTTAAAAAAAATTCTTAAATTTGCACTTAAATCTCTGTATGAACTATATGAAATAATATTTGTATAAAAAATCTCTGAATAAACTGTATGCAGTTTTTCTTTCTGGAGGCAATATATAAAGACCGTAAGACTCGAAAACGCAACATAAAGTTGATCTTGAGAAAAACAGCCTGTTGCAGGTCAACACCATCGCCTATAAGCGCCTGCCCCTGTGACTTGTTTATTGCCACAGCAAAGCGTGTGGTCACAGGGAACTGTGTACGTTCAGATTGATAACGGGAAATTGGGGATGAGTGGTGTGCGCGATATGAACAGCACCACTGGCCGTTAATTTGCGTTGTTGGTTAGAAATGTTTGAGATCAATAAATCTCTTGGTTACCTTTAAAATACGATCGTTGGTATAAATTAACCCCATAAAACAATCTTACAAAATTTTATTATTTTACTAATAATGTTATTAGGCCCGATCATTCAAATACCTTCTCAGGTAAGTTCTCTTAAACGTTGTTCATTTATTTATTATTAACTGAAGGAATTCTAGAAATATTGAAATACGTTTCCAAGTTTGTGAGTTCTTCGTTTTGGTAAATCATAAAAAAATGAAATAGAAACTTTGAGTAGAGAGTTGACTTTCGGTTTGAGTTGAAGAGTAGATTAATGACAAAAAATTAATTGGTCGTTTAGTTGGCAAGATGTCGGATAAGGACACACTACCAGGGAGAGACTTTTAGTCAGGACCGCTTTTGGTTAGCTTTCGCTTAAAGGAAATAGCAACCCTAACTCTATAGGAATAGATCTAATTTTATCAAAACAATTATTTATTTGATACACAGTCTAGTTAATAGTCTAACGTCATTGGCAATTGTTTTTGCATTGATAATATTGTTTTATTTCCTGAAAGTTAGAAAACTCAGTAAAAATCTCTATATCGCTTCTCAATCATTATTTTTCTTAATGGCAGCATACTTATTATTAATCTACTATAAAGGCTCTGACACGATCTGTCAATGTATACGTCAAACCTCATTCCCGTCACAACTTGAAATCTCACATGTTATCTGTGGTAGCAAGTGATAGCAAGATTGATTTTTGTTGGGATTCGGTAAACCAGCTGTTAGCTGCAACGACTGCATTGCGCCTGCCTGAACTTTAATGCACTAAAAAAGCTATCTGAGTCTGAGCCCCGGATACAATTTGAGCCAGTTTGCGTTCTGCTATCATCATGAGTGCCGCCGCAGTTGACGAGAGGTGTGTAATTTTTCTTAAAATTTGATTAAATCAGTTAAAAATCGGCTAAAATTAATTATAATTGGTGTTCTACAGAGTTTATGAAGAGCTTCAAGCTCTGGAGGCGATATTTGCCCCAGACATCGTAATAAAACGAGAGGATGGGGTACCGAAAAGTGTTGAAATAAACGTCCTTCCTTCTACTGGTGATAAGAGCGATGAACAATATGTTCGCTTAACTCTGGAGGTATACCTAACTCCTGAATATCCAGACAGCAGCCCCAAGGTCATCATGAGGAACCCCCGAGGTCTTGATGATAGGATTTTATCTTGCATTCAATCAGATATAGAAGACAAGTTGCTGGAAAACATTGGGCACCTGATTGTTTATGAACTGATTGAGGTAAGAATCATAAATCATATTTTATTTATAAACAATTGGTCTTCCCTGACTTCACCGTAGGTACATGTAGAGGAATTTTATAGACATCCAATGATGAGAAGAAATTTGTCTAGAGGTTTCCAAGTTAAGCATGTTCAAACAAACAAATAAATAAACTAACACTTTAGCTTTATATTATTAGTATATTAAAAAAAAAAATCTACAACTTCCATTGTTTAATGCATATTTTATTAAGAAAGTGAAATTGAATGTCTACTTGTCTACTATATTACACAAGAACATTCTAGAAATTTCTAACAGACAATTACTTGATTACATAAGTAGCAAAAGGTACAATAGATGAATATTATGCAACAGGTTCTCTGTGACCTACATTAGACCGAGACAAAAGCTTACTTGACCAAGGTTCCTCCATTCATCTAAGTAAATAATACATTCAAACTGAGGAATATCATGTAGCAGTTACACAAACATTTTAATTAAACATGTATTTGAAAGGAAAGATTGAGTGACATATAACTGTTCTTACTTCCACATTAAAATCATTTTACTCACGAATTGGTTATCAATAATTTACTAGCAAAGCTTAATACATTAACTTAGAATAAGATACATTACTGGTGATCTTATAATCTGTGGCTTTATAATCATAATAATTTAGAAGAATTATTGCAAATTGCTGCGAATGGTTTTGTTAATACTATTGATTTATGTGATAACAAACAATATGGCATCATATTTATGTTTTCTTAATTTTCACAAATACATTTCTGTTTTAAATGGAGAAAATGCAAATAAAGGACTATGAAGCTGTATCCTTCCCTATCCATATTACTTATGAATTAAAAGCATCATTACAACAATATGTTTTGATTTTGATTTTTAATAGCATTTATTTTTTCTAATCTTTATATTTTCAAGTATTTTTTTTTGTCAATGCAAATTATTCATGATACACTTATCAATAATATTCCTTTCAATTAAACTTAAAATTGAATGACATCACTAACAGCATCAATGATATTCAGCCATTTGATCAAACAGATAAACAAAAGTTTTGAATCTATAACATTCATAATGGCATTGAAATCTACAAACATTGGCATATTGACTTTTTGAATCATTTTGATGGTGTTTTGCATAGTTTTCTTAATTATATTACAACTAGCTGCGCCCCGCGGTTTCACCCGCGTAAGTCCGTATCCCGTAGTAATATCGGGATAAAAAGTTGCCTATATTTTATTCCAGTTGTCCAGCTGTTTACGTACCAAATTTCATTGCAATTGGTTCAGTAGTTTTTGCGTGAAAGAGCAACAAACACACATATCCTTGTTAAGGGTATAATTTAAATCAAGATGTGACTACCAAGCTTTTAAAATTTTAATGAAAATGATCTAACTAAACTTATTGAAAGAAACCAGCAACCTTAGTCCCATATTCACTCTATCATATTAATAGTGCCTGCCAGTCCTTGTACACCACTTAATAAAGGGGCTAGGCTTCTGACTGAACAACAAACATTGTTTATGCTTATAGCATAGCCAAATATGCCAAATTTAAGCAATATATAAACCATATTTATCTCTAGAGTATTAAATGCAATTTTTGTAGTAACCCTTTTTGGAGGCTCATGCACAACAGGAGCTTACAATTTTTAGTCATTAGTTTAATATTTATTTTGTTATTCCAAAATATCTACATTATCTGTGTGCTAAATAAATTGCAAGTTGCTTTAATATATAGACTAAATTTTTCTAGCTTTTTGTTTCTCCCGATTTGACATAAAACCAAATCCCTACATTATAAATGTGAAAATAACTCTGTCTCTCCTTTCGAGAAAACACCGAGACTGTCTACACATCTTTGCTTTGACTACAGCGCTTGTAAAAAAAAAATTTACAATTAGAAAGCTCTATCGAGTAACATAGCCTATACACATATATTAGTAGGAGAGCCCAAGATGCCAAATGTGTATTTACTCAAGCGTTTCAGAAACCTATTGGAATTCTATTGAATTTCAGAAATCTATTAGTATGCTGATTAGACAATAGCACTCAAACTTTCTGGAGGTACTTAGCAAATAGGTAAGGTACCTTCCCTTATTATAATAATCTGACACGCTTGAGTAAATCCCAAAATCCCCTCTTGGGCTCCTCTACTATATGTATATCCCATGCATTTATTGTTATTAAATTGTCCAAATATTGAGGTACTTAAGCGAAGCCGATACAAGTGGCCAATATGGTATTGCTATTCTAAAACTATTTAAACTTTTTGATAAATTTTCTGGATCATTTAATTCGAGGGATTTTAACTTCTTTACAAACAACTTCTAGAAAAGAAGACAGTTTTTAATTTGACTGTTTTTTTTGTGTTTATAATCACTGAACGGATTTTGGTGATTCTTTTTTTTATTTGACGGCTGGAAAGCATTATGTGTCGTCACATTAAAATTTGATTTTTTTTTTTTCATTTATTTATTTTAGGTCGCTTTTTAACATCAAGGTCATTAGCGGCCACTACTATAAAAGTTCACAATTATACTATTATACTTATATTAGCGAATACATTTTTATCAGTTTTAGAAACTTTAAGGTTTTAAAATTTGAATTTGTTTTAAGAATTTTAAGACTATTTATTTTTTTGTTTAAAACAATTATCTCTTACAACATAAGCCTATCCTTCTCCACAACTTTACCTTCAACTTCGTATGTTTGCTAATATTATAGATGGTAAGGGAATGCCTCACGCAATGCAACCTGCCTCGTGGGCAATGCGTCATCTGCCTTCACGGGTTTGTCAAGGGCGACGTCTTCATCAAGACGCCCTGTTTCCATTATTTCCATAGCCAGTGCTTGTCGAAACACTTCATTGCTGGGAAGAAGTACTATGAAGAAGAAATAGATAAGCTACCCACATGGCAAAAGATTGAGGCCAAGCCGTATCAGGTATTATTCTTAATTTACACTCAATTGCAATACATTTCCTTGAATTTTTCTTTAATGTCCAGCCAGCCACAGTGTGACATCATAAATTTCTTTCCAATAAACATTGACATGTTTTCGTTACAAGTAAGGACTAAGAGTAAGAAAGAATATTTAAAAGTCTGCTTGCTATTTAATCTGTTGATAAAAGTATTATTAAGTCTTGTATTATTTCAGTACATATTAATGTTTAACAAGAATTTGTAAACAATTAAAATAATACCATATTATAAAGCAATGCGAATCATTTAATCTAGTGTACTTTAAGATATCTGAAACATTTTAATATGGAACTAAAAGAGAACTTTTCTAGCAAACTTGCCCTGTCTGCCGTTCGACTGTACAATTTAATGTGGATGAGCTGAAGAAAGCACCACCACCAGTGGAATCTATTGACGCTCAACCATTCCACCTTACTGATGAAATACGGGTAAGCAATTGCAATAATAACCAAGAATAAGTGTAAATATATAAGTTAAATTCTAAACGATAGTCTATTAATTTTTTAGTGATGTAATCTGTAATCAAGATAAGTTTATTTATTACATAGTATATAACCCAGTATATAAATAATAATATATAATTGTTTATCACCTAAAATAGCTATTTTAGTTTTTTTTTTATATTTCTGTGTTTTCACTTCCACATAATTTGTTATTTGTTTTTTTATATGTAATAATATTTTCAATCAATCAAGTCAGCAAGTCCACTAGTTATAGTAAAAGTCATATTTGTATGTAATTTCAATAAATGTCTTATAGGCTATGCAAGAACGCATGGCGGCCCTGATGGCGCATCAATTAGCTCGCGGTGGGGTGATTGGAGTTGGTGATACTGAACCTCCACCGCTCATCATCACCGATCCTGCTGATCAGGAGGTATGTGACATAACGGATTTATTGTTCTGTGGGGCATGGGGCAGATGATATACGTCATATGTATCACTGATCGATTTTCTTTACGGACAAGTAGGTAATCAGCCTTCTGTGTCCTGCTAGACCGAGACATTTTTCTTTTCGTGCATCCCCACCGCGAATCGATCCCAGGACCCCTCGGTTCTACGATCACGCGTTAACTACTGCACCAAGAAGGAGGTTAATAAGTACTAAGAATTGCCCTTAAATAGAACTTTTTATAAATATTTGTTCGTCCCCAGACTGAGTCGTTACAGTAAAAGTTGGGTGGGTGGCAAACAAACTAATGAAAGAAATCAAAAGTTTTGTGACGTCACACGTTATGATTTAAAATATGAACTACGATTCGGAATTTACAAATTAAATCTACTTTTATTAAAATTTATCAAGGGGGGGGGGAGAGTGGGGGATGGATGTCCCTAAAGGCTTAATGTTTGGATTAATCCATTAATGGATGCCACAATTCCCCTTCCAGGAGCCCAAGTCGTCCACGAGCGGCACGCAGAACGCGCCCAAGCCGGAGACGTCCAGTAGCGTGCGGGCCACGGGCAACTCCAACGCGTCCGTAGCGCCCGCTTCCCCCACCCGCCCGCCGTACCGCGGCCCGTATAGGTGAGTTATCTGGCAATTTTTTTTTATTATTGTAACCTCTGTCTCTTTTTTTGCCATAGCGGGAAACTATTTAAATGGGAGTTGAGCATGCTTCGGCATGAATTGGGCCGGCTCACACCGGGGATGCAACACAACTTCGATAAGACCGGGGAATTATCAGACCCTCGGTAAGCGATAACCACCGCCCATGGACATTAGCAGAGGTAGTGCCTCTAAGAATGCTCTGCCGGCCTCTTAAGGTTTAGGGATAAGGAATGACCGACGAATGGAAGGATTTGACTCGGGTGGTGAGGAAAGCTAGACGGGTCTTAATTTGTTCTTTTTGATAAAATCTACTTTTTGTCTGTAAAACAATGAAGGAATTTGGGAATGGCTGTAGGCAACAGTAGCTATGTGAGTACAAAATTGAAAAGGTTTAAATAGTATTATAAAAAGTAAACAAAAACGTGCGTGTGAATTCCCGTGCCGCCTTGTGGGGTATGGGACAGCTAACCGTCTGTTCCACTGATCAATTATCTATGGGCTTGGGGGTGATCAGCCTTCTGCGGCCAAACAGGCCGAGACTTTTTTCTGTCACTCTCCACTTGGAATCGAACCCGGGACCCCTCGGTTATACGTTCACGTGATGTGCCAAGATGACTAACTGACACGACTGTGCACAGCCACAGTCGATTATGTATCGTACTAAATGAAAAACCCTTTCTTCACCCAAAGGGGTTTCAACCGCCGCGGCAAACCCGGCCGGCGCGGGCGCGGCGGTTCGCGGTGACCCGCATCGCCAACCGACCCGCCCGCCACGCCCTAGCGACCTAGCACACGCGCGAGCCCCACCGCACACACGCACGGACAGACGGACAAACGTACACACGAACAAACATATGATCATACAGACGAGCATATAGATAAACATACACTTACATACAGACATACAGATGAATGTACACACGAACAACATAACACTACAGATTGTTCGTATAACTTGATGAATATATGCCAGCAAAATTTCGAAATAAACAAACGCACACGGAAACAACTTGACACTATATATTGGCGATATACGAGTGATGTGATAAACATATACCGTTTAGTAGTATTTGGGGGTAGTTGCAAAAAAATTCTAGCAAAATACCCGCTTTTTGGTGTATTTGCTGGTATTGGCAAATATTTTGTTCCAGAATACAATCTATTTGACAAATTTGTTGGTTTAACTCTGTGCTGCCGATATAAAGCAGTTACTTGCAAAAAAATTCTTGTCAATTGCCTGCAATTTTTCGATCAGGCGGGTTTTGGCAAGAGTTCTTGTTCCGAATACCCTCAATTTGACAACGGTGCGGGCGTCTATTCGTCAAGTAGTATCCACTATGGTGAATTTCTTTTTAACATTCTACATTTTAACAAACAGACTATATTCTACTATATCGTTATTTTTCGACGTTTTTTCAAAGAGTTGTGTTCTATTTTCATGTTCAATTTAGTAACGAGACGTTGTAATGATTACGAGAAAATCAGCTTTAAATTGAAAGTTTTAAAACACATATTCGATTACCGTTTAGTAAACGTCGGACTGCTCAATTACGTGACTTTTAAAGTCGTCGATCGAGAATCGAAAATCGATTTTACGTATATGCTATTAATAAGTTCCTATACAGGGTCCCTTTTTAAGTTAACCGACTCAGTCGGAGTATACAGACTGACGATTTACCTAATACGTACGTTTTGTATTACCAAAAACTAACAGCAAAATATATAAGCTTTTTTACACTATAATCCTCGTATGCCTTAATTATTTGCTATTAGAAAGCTGGCGTCCTTGATCAGTTATTAATTAAATTAATCTATCGCTACTAAGTAACCTTCCACCCCCTCCCAATCCGCAGTTAATATAATCGATTTTTGATTCTGAAACGTAGTCTGTTAAAAAGAATTCATCGAATTGCTTTTAAAGTTCACATTACATCGGCAAGATTTCTGCAGATTTATCACAAAATGTACTGACACATTGATATTGTTCAAGCGAAATTGATCCTTCGATACCTTAAAATAATATAACTCCATGGTCAGTCTGCATAGCAAACCCGCAGTATTAAAACCTCTTAAAAAAACATAGAAAAAAAGGACTGCGTGGTTTGAAACAATTTACGGGCGGCTTCAAATTTATAAGTGTTTATAATAGTTAATGTTATATAATGTATACCTACCATTGTATCGCAAATATAAGTGTTGTGTGTAGTTTTATTGACATACTATACGCACAAAGTGAATTATTAATATATTAAGAGTCTCTAGTCCTTCAACGGACAACAGTTGTGTATGAAAGAATTATTTTAAACGAAATGATTGTGACTCGATCAATCGAATCTTCTTTTACCGTAAATGAGTTTCGTGCTTGTTTCTCAAAACTGCAATGTATTGATGTCATTACATGTTGTTATGTTTCTATCGGCATTAAATACCATATAAATTAATGATATAATGATAATAATTATCTATATAAAAATGTAATAGAAGTAAACTTATACTAGTAAATTGTATTGCTTTGATAATTAATTGGCGTTATACTTGTATGTTTTATAAATTTTAATAATTTTACATTTTAGAAGCATTAAAATATCTTACCTATTATTTAATATTTTCGCTGGCGTAACTTGATATGCGCAATGATAACAAATCATGAACGTTATGCTTTAATTAAAGACAATTTAGAATAATATAGATAAGATAAATTTACAAATTTACTCTTTTCGTGTAAAATATTAGTATAAATATCTAGAAGGTGGATCTGTTATATGCGGGTCGCAGGTAGTAACGCTGCTATAAATTTAATCGATGCATTGTATCTCGACTGTACTATCTGCTTTTCCTAAGATCATCTGTTACGTCTGTCTCTGTAGCCAGCCTTGTGAAACTCGATGATTGCATTGCACTCGATAATTCGAATGATCTGCTGTTCCTACAATTAACTGCTACTACAACTTACTACTTACTACCTACTATTTACTACCTACCTATTTACCTACTTTTCTGCACACCTATCTTGTGCTTCAACAAAAATCCACATCGTCTAGATCGTAATTGTCGACTAATGCTACGGTTTCCGGCGTTGGTATCAAGCGTAGAGATTTTTTAAAGTCTAGCCAAAAAATTGTAGTCTTCATATATGTATCAGAGATATAATTCTGTATGTATTTCAAAGATAATGTAATCCTCTAGTGTTAGATAGATAAGTGTGTTATAAATTTGAAGTCGCCCCCTACAGTATACAGTAATGGTGGGGCTGCACAAATAATGTTAAATTCAATGTACTCGTAGCTTAAGATACGGTTCTGTGACGCGTCCTAGTCATCCCCTAGATTCCAAGTTAATGTTAATATAAGTGACCCTTGAATGTATGTTTGTTTACGTAAAGGATGAAACGGAAAGTGATGCATGGAAAATTAGCATATAGGCTATTTCTGACAAAATTATGGTACTTTAAAATTGTCATAATTACAAATAAACATCTGTTTTATTCTGAGATTCAAGGAAAATTGATAATTTCTACGAATTGTCTATGTTAAGCTTAAATAGACAATTAACATGTTCCGCCGTTTCGTCCTTTGCTTCTATAGCCATTGTCAGTGATTCAAATAATTTTTTAAAATAAGGGATCGTTCGCAGAAATATTCCTATTAATTTACTGAAGAACTCACTCATAGTAATTGTTCGGTAAGTTTAATTTGAAAGCTGTACGTACTTGTATGGTATTTTATGAAGAGATTGGACCGCTATCCTTATTCAATGTATGGCATTAGAGAAAGACGAAACATCCAACGGGCTTGTAAAACCGTTCTATAGTAGACGCAGTACGATGCAGCGAGTATAATAATTGATCTGTATATTTTTAAGGCTTCTTTTTAAACGGACGTCATGCTTCTTGCATAATGCTTATGACGAGAATCAGTCAGAGAGTGTGTCATACGCTGGCTTGATAATTTCCTCAAGCTACTCGTCAAGCGGCATGAACGTCTTAGAAATCACTGAAAATGGCTTAGTACTTTAATAGGAATGTGCACTTTGCTACAATGAGGATAGAGTTCAATGCAGCTTGGCAGTTTATGTATCTCAGATACGATTTTTACCATTTTTATTTATAGTTTAAGTATAGCGGCGTACTAGTGTATGGCTGACGGGATATTTATATTTAAGTTTTGTAAATACGGCTAAGACTGTTTTATAGTTTAATTTGTACTTATTTATTATTTAGGTTTAGTAAGGGCTAGCTTTTGAATTAATTGTTCAAGGCTCATAGAATTGTTTAAATGCAGATCATTCCACACAATATCAAGACGCTTATATAGGTTTATATTTTAAAGCATAACTCATAGATTAAGTATAACTCGTAATAATATTTTAAAAGCTTCAAACTTCATTCTAAACTCTTTTGATATAAATTTGCCTTTTTGAATATTTGAAAAAGGAATGGTATAATGCATTAGATATGTTTTAATTATAAACATTTCAAAGATAACATAGATTTAGCTAGCCCTATGTTTGTGTCCGTAGATTATATTAAGTTTATATTTGAGCAATCTTGCAGCTTTAATAAATGAACATTGAATTGTAAATTCATGTACCATTGTAATACTTCATGTATGTATTTTAATATTTAGCAACGACTTTGTTTGCATCAACATTGGTAGAATAAAATTTTAACGAATTTCTGTAGGTGTCCTGTATCTGATGTACTATGCTCAATGGCATTTATAGTTTTGCATGCAGGTGTAGTAATATGAATTCTTAGGCTCCTGAACTAGCTTAAAACTATGTCTCAGGAGCTATCACATTATTATGCACTGTTCACATCAAAAAAATTATCAACAAACAACTGTTACATTCTTCGCACAGCGGACATTTGCCGCACTGCTAATGACGTCACTGTGTCTATGAAAATATAATCTTAGTAAGCACGTTTGCGGTTTGCAAAGGAAGGCGGGTCATGTCAGTCAGGGTTGTAAACACAGAGTTTTTTAAATTTATCTAATAGAATTTATATGCGTCGGGGATTTTATGAGTATTTTTATGTCATTAACGTATGCATAACTTCCATTGAGCATAGAACACATGCGGGCAGCTTGTATAAAATGTACATCGGCAATGATGCCTGTTTTATCAATGATCTTCGAAATTGTTTATAGGCTTTTATTTTTCGCGATAGTAACTTAAGATATGATAAATAGTTATTTTTCTTCTTTCGAATGATATTGTGAATTATTTAATTTTTAATTACTATTAATACGCGGGAAGTTTGGGACCGGAAGGTACTTAGATATTTAGTGTTCGTGAATTTAATCTAATTCAAATCTCAGCGTTTGCTGAATCTTTTAAATTAGTATGTAATTTTACAATGTTTCGCTATTGGGTTAACTACATGAACGTGATATAATCCATATTTTACACCTGTCATCATCATCAGTCCATATTTTACCCACTACTGGGACACATCTGTTATGAGGGTTAAGGACTTTTGGCCTAATCCACTGGTGTGGCCAATTGCGAGCTGGAAGATGTCACATTTCATCGATCTTTTTATTCTTGGACGTGCCAGTTTCTTCACGATGTCTTCACCGTTTCGAGCATTGGTGATGTCGCGAACCACCACAGAGGTCCCAACCAGGAAGCCACCACTGCTCTTACATCTATAGTGTTGCCTTATTCGTTCCAATGTCGAATGTTTGAAAAAAGACTTGTTATAATTATAAAGAGATCGAGACCATTGAGTAGATAGTTAAATAATTTGATATAATCTGTGGATGAATATTATATCTCATTAAACATCGACATATTTGATCGAATAAGTTAACTATTTATATGCATAAGCGCTCCAATCTGAATATGGTTCACTTACAAAAGCAAATCTTCATTGCTAGTTCAAGTAGTCAACCATAGCGTTAATAATATTTGTAGCTATATATCTATTAATGTTAATGTATCGCATATGGAACGTGTATTCGGTAATTGTCAGTTTCGTAATGTTATGTCTATGTATTAGATACCTATGAAAATAAATTTAACCAAAGATAGAAGTGTTTTATTTAAATACCTTTTTAGCTAGAGCACCTACTATTTAATGTCGCAGTAAATGTTACCTAGCTGGCACAAGTTTTCTTTCAAATAGCATATCATTTGAAATGTTTTATTGTGGGAGTCGAGCACGTTTCGGCACGATTTGGGGATGTACCATACCTCCACAGAAGATCGGCGTGAATTATTGGCATGCTGCTGTGTTTCGTACTGTAAGTGGGGGAACTGGCGGCTGGTTCCCTTCCCAGCCCATTCCCTCTTTCCAGTCCTTAATTAAAAAGTATGTTTTATTTATGATACGTAAAAGTGTATAAAACAGAAATTACTTTCAAAAGATCGCCTTTTTAACCCATTTTATCTTGTTAGCTGTAGGCAATTTGATTTTTAGTTTTACTGTATTCAAATCCATTATTAATGAAAAAAAATCATATATTTTGTACACTTCTAAAAAAATCTCTTATTTTATTGCGAAGTGAGATAATGAGCAGGAATTACATTGGTGATAATGGATGTAACGGAACGCAAAGTACTCCGCAAAATACTGGACAAGGAAAATCTTAGGCGAAGTTAAAGCGCATAGGCTACGTTGGGTAAGCCACGTTCTGCGTATGGGAGACGAGCGAGCTGCTAAGCGGGCTTACATGGAGCAACCTACGGGCCGCGGGCTGGTTGGCCGCTCCAAGTCTCAGTGGGCGTACCAAGTAACTAACGATTTAGTAGCACTACGCAGAAGTGATTGGGTAAACATCTTTCCGTGCCGGGATAAGTAGCGTCTCTTGCTGTCGGAGGCCAAGGTCTTTGAGGCCACCGCGTCAAATAAGTAAGTAATGGATGTAGGAATACTGATTTATATAAACGTTAGTCTCAAAATACATAATTTTTGAAAGTCTTTAATTATTAAGTTTCAGAAATATAAATATGAGAGATTTTTGACGCTATACTGAGCGTAATTAAATAGGGCAGGGTTGAGCTAAAGTTAATATATTGCTACAAGTAGTCACTTAAGCCACTCTTAGTACGTTTTGCAATATTTAATAGTCATATGGCTATTCTTAGGTTGTACAGAGTAACTTTTATTTGTAAGGATGTATATGTTTAGAAGTGACTTCTTAAAATAACGATTCGACAATGTTGGAGTTGCACTTGCGCACGAAGAGTCCGTAGATAGCATTATGTATAAAATACAGCAATAAATCACGTTTGTCGTGTGGTAGCCCCCCTTTTCTGTTTTTAGTAGTGGTTATATCGGCAACAGAAATACATAAATCAGTTTAGAAAATTTTGCTCTGTCTGTGCAATAGGGTTCCGGTAACATTTAGATAGTTACCTACGGAGCCTTTTGGGGAGTGACATACAAAAAGAAAATAAATCGTAGTTTTTCTATCGAGGTCTAAGTCTCGCTGACTAATAAGTTTCCTATCATATATTTTTTTTTTCACTTCGCAATGAAGCAGTTTTATGATATCTATGATTGATGTGTAATTTTGTAATGATTGATGACTCTTTACAATGGTGAAACATCTAATTTTAATAGGAATTTCCGCGGGCGGAAAGCTAGTAGAGATATATAAAATTCATAATTATATATGAATAACTTTGTTTATTGCTTTGTTTCTCTGTTACGCCCCATGAAAGGATTGAACTGTCGTGAAGTTTAGCAATTTTGAATGGATACTTTATATGGACTCACTGATAGCACCGAATTTTATTGAACCGTCGGGTTCAATAATATTGTAATTAAATATTTATATAATTACCTGATCAATTGATAATATGATAGCACTACTATAATATATAATATGATACTACTACAGATTCGTGAACCATTAAGTATAAAGCAATTAATAGGTTATATAACTCGAGAAAATATTAAGGTGAATAGAAGTTATACTATGAACAAACATATCTATCTTGCTTTTATCTGACCTTGGTAGCCGCATATATACCGATATAATAACCAGTAGACAGCAGGTTAGGGTCTAGACATTGCCCGATCAATACGCACATTATAGGTACAAAGTTTGTACCAACATCAAAGGGTGTGGACCACCTTTTCATCTTGCTAATAAAGCTTTAATGTACTTATAAATGTAAGTGCTAATGGAGTGAGAAATTAGGCTACATTCAGTTAATTCAGATCACTGACTTCAGTCTACACGTATGTTTACCAAATCGGTAAAGAGATGATGATTACGTAATGATCTAGGATCTTTATTAGGATTCTTAAATAATGTATATTTTCACATCATAATATAGTAGTTTTGAAATTATAATAAAACAGACGTGTGCGTAATACTGAATGTTAGTTATATAACGTTAATAAATCGCAAATTTAAAAACGAGATGGTGATTTGTCATCTCTCACGAGCACAAATACCTAATAAGTGTTATTTTTTTTAACGTTGTTACATACCTATATCACTTTCTCATGCAGGTACATATATAACATACCTACCAACATTGAAACACGCGCGCGGCAGTCGCTATATAGTGTCCCGAACTGCTAGCAACATGGCGTACGTAGCTTGGACTTCTTACTTCCGTGTCTCGCCCCTTGCAACCGCACAATTGACAATATGTCATTTCATTCCATTTTAATGATAACTCTATTCTACTCAAATCTCTTCATATCTATATATATAAATAGGCAACGATCAGCGCTATATTTTACAATATAGCCGTGTGAAATATCCGCCGATAAATATGGAAGAACCTTCGTTTATTTCCGATAGAATTCATTTGCATGACCTGAACATATAAGGGAGTGATCTCGAGATCCGAGTCGCTCGATTGGCCTCGGCGGAGGGCTGCTTGCCGCGTTCCATTCAATTAAAAAAGTACACGATTTATAAATTAAGGTTCAGGGCTGTCAGTTTGAACCACTTTTATATGTGTTGCAATTGTATATTTATTTCAAAATTAATAATAAATAGATATCTTAAACGGGGGCATTTAGAGCATGTAAGTGGATAATTGATCTGTATTTATCTTTATTATAATACAGACTGACAATATCTATGTGTATGTATTACGTAAAAATTACTTTCTTTCTTTCTTTCACGTCGCAATGGGGCGGTTGTATGATATGATTTTTGTCGCTGCAGATAGAAAGGAGGCTAAAGAGTTCTCTGAGCTCCTCTAATAAAAAGTGGGTATCCCATATCACTATATGAGCTACCTTTTATCACGGTTAAACATCTCATTCACATGGGATTTTACTTTATACAAGGCAGGCGAAGCCGCGGGCGGAAAGCTAGTAATGCATAGGCACATATGTTTCAACTTATACACATAGTGATATTTCAAGTACCTACCACAGAATATAATGAACATACACTTAGTGTTTTATATTAACACTAGCGGTCCGCCCCATTTTGGCCCGTGGTACATATATAGCCTTTAGCCTTCCTCAATAAATGGGCTATCTAACACTGAAATAATTTTTCAAATCGGACCAGTAGTTCCTGAGATTAGTGTGTTCAAACAAACAACAAACTCTTAAGCTTAATGTTATTAGATAAGGTACCATTTTAGTTAGAGATCAGTAGCGAAACAATAACTATTTTCTTTCGGTTGAACTACATAATTTGTTTGTAACAAACACATAGAAGGATATAGAAAGTTATGTGTAGGTGTATGGCACCCACATATATGTCAATCGATGATTCGTCACCGTTAAAAGATAAGGATATATCGAAATTTTATTTTTGCGTATTCAAAGTCTTAATCATACTAGAATAATAACATCTCTGGCTCCCGAGACACAGTGTTAAATTAGTTTAGAAGCATAAGGATTCATATTACTACACATGTAACGTTATTATGCAAATAAAGATTTCATTTATTTTATTTATATTACTACTATTCAGCTCTATGACTTGAATAGTCCATTCGAACGCGCTGGTTTCAGGAACCACTAGTCCAATTTGAAAAATTATTACAGTGTCAGTGTATTTATTGCAGTTAAGAATTCATTAAACGCATGTTAATGGATTTCGCTATTTATTTCATGTCCTCTCGTTTTCTTAGAAATAAATCGTTGTTCTCCACACAAATCTCAAATTTTTACTTACTTTTTAACCTATTCAGTACTAACGCATGGTATTTTTAAAACAAATTCATGTGTGAATTTAAATTAATGCAAATTCGTAAGGAGTAACAATACGTCATCATCATTAATAATTTAATTAGTACTTGTGCCATCCTACTAATATTATAAGTGCGAAAGTTTGTAAGGATATGTGTGTGTTTGTTGCTCTTTCACGCAACAACTACTGAACCGATTGCAATGAAATTTGGTACGTAGATAGCTGAACAACTGGAATAACATATTGACAACTTTTTATCCCAATATTCCTACAGGATACGGACTTACGCGGGTGAAACCGGCGCAGCTGGTATTTCTATAAAAGTGTATACAAATCATTGTAAAATAAATAATTATAAATTCAATTGTTCTCTTTATTAAATAATAGGCGGATATACCTGCATCGAAGTTAAAACCGTTTCCGGAGGCCTTATTCGATATTTCTATATAACGAGCTTATTACAAGATATTTTTATTGGACATAGCAACAAATAACTTGGTGAGTCAGCGAACGGATATGGTTAATACAGAGGACGTCTCGTTGTTTTGATGAGTAATGTAATTATGATCTTGAAGGCAGTCGACATTCTTCTTTTAAAACGAATAATGATATTGTATTTATAAAATTTAAGCTAAATTAATAAAAAAAATCATGTTATATTTATCACTAAATAAATATTATTTTCAACTTGCCGCTGACCGCACAAGACGCAAATTTTGAATGTGTCATAAAAATCATATTCACATAAAAACTTTATGCCTGCAATTTGGTACTTTCTCAATTCAAACAAAAGTAATGTATACTTGCCCTTATCTCGCGTTCCGCTTCGCCTACTTCCTTTTGATATCGCAGAATGTCAGTTTGAAAATCGAACGCGCGCGTTGCGGACGCGTCTGTGCGAATTGTTTTTTATGTGTAAAATTGTGGCCAGTGTACGAAATGTCAGCCGTGCTTAAAAATGTTACTAACTGTATATGGCATGCGTTCGAATCACTACAAAATAATGAAGTTGTTCATAAATCAAAGTTAAAGGTATATTTATTTTATTTTTATGCCACCAGAAGTGGTTTTTACCAAAATAACAATGATATTTTTTGTTTAGATTTATAATAATTAGTGTTGATTCTCAATCAATTCTCAATTTCATTGGTTTTCAATTATTGTTTTTAATTTCTTCCCATTGTAGCATTTCTTGCTTTTCTTATTTTATTTTAAATTCAGGCTCGTTGTTGAGATTGAATTGTAGTATACAAGTATTTTTATTTGCCAGCCTTTACTAATGCTTAACTATTGCCTACTTTTTTCATAGTTATATCAAATAAATTGTATAAATATTTCGATTATTAGGTTTTAGGACCTGCATCGTCTTTATGGGGAGATTTTCTGTTAGAATTTTTGGTCCAAGTCATTTATTATTTAATAAACGTTTCACCAATTTTTGACTAAAACATGTGACCTCATTTTTTTTAAGTCGCAGGAACATTTGACACACAGGATATTAATATATTTATTTTTCTTGTAGAAATGCGACTCGGGCTTGAGCACAATTCTTGTCCTTCAGATTTTAGGTGAAATATCGATTGGGCAGATATAATGTAAATATACTATCAAAACAATAGATTGTAGCTATTTTGCGTGTAAATTTAAGAATGGCTGACGAAAGATACCTAGTTAGCTTAGTCACCTGATGTAAATATATATTTTTTCTTTGAAGAAATGGTCACCGACCTGCCTTGTAAGAATTGGTCCACTCGAAATTCTTCAACGAGAACAAATGACAACAAGTTCCAATAACAAACACAAAAAGCACCACCACCACCAGGTTGAAAACACACAGATTTATCACGTAACCGAACCTAAAAAATTCTGAGTAATAATAATTCAGTCTAATTGAACCTCCTTCGTCCAACGTCAGTTGAAAATTCAATTGCAACTTTTACTAAATTAAACAGTTCTAATTTTTTTTTTCTTCAACAGCTTCGTAATAGATAATACTAGCTGCGCCCTGCGGTTTCACCCGCGTATATCTGTATCCCGTAGGAATATGGGGATAAAAAGTTGCCCATATATTATTCCAGTTGTCCAGCTATCTACGTACCAAATTTCATCGCAATCGGTTCAGTACTTTTTGCGTGAAAGAGTAAGAAACACACACAGATCCTTACAAACTTTCGCATTTATAATATTAGTAGAAAGGGTAGTAGGATTCTTAAGATCAGAGACTTAAATTTAGAGTTATTTTATTACTTATAATATATTATTGCTTATCTTTTAGATTTCACTCGGTTGTCATTTAAATATTTATGGCTTACGGTTAGTCCTAACTTTGCTCCTGATACATATAATTTTATAGTCTAACACTCAGGTACAGATCAAGTAGACATGGCGTGTACAAACAAACAAACTCTTCACCTTCATATAATTAGTATAGAAGTATTGATTTAAGTTTGTCGGTATAATAGATTATTCCTCAACACAGAGCATAGCTACGCTCGCAACAAAATATGTTATTCTTTTAATGTGAGACTACCTTATTGAATAATCTTTTATATATGTATTTTTTGACGTTAACAGCGTTGCGTTTTATCTGATTACTAATTTAGATTTATGTCAAGCTATGTAGTCGGTAGTAAGTACCAGCTTTCTCTTTATACTTAAAAAAAATACTATTTAATAAAACGCATCGCTGTAAACGCCAAAAACCAAATAAAACGATGTTCTTATAAGAATGAGTCTCAGACTACCTAAAAGAATAACACCTATGACGTCACGAAATGGCGCAGATCCTAATCTTAGTTGGATCGCAAAGGAAGTACGTAACATACAACTACCTACAGTAAAAGATGATGAGAAGATTTGATTTTATATAACCTAAGCCTAGCTTTTGTCCGCGTGTTCGCACGTATTAAATTCGGAGTAGTTTAATAGATGTTATTGAATTTCTTCTTATTGAACTACTCTATCTTATTTAAAAAAAACCCCATCAAAATCCGTTGCGTAGTTTTAAAGATTTAAGCAGACATGGGGTCAGAGAAAGCGTTTTTGTTTTATACTATGTAGTAAGAATCTCTTGATTAATTTATGTTACAACGAGCCCTATGAAATTAAATCCCATTTCATTAAGTTTATATCATCCAAATATGGAAATAAAATTAAATACTCAACAGACGAATTTTTTGGTTTCATACTAATAAACCTTTACTATTTAATGTTTTATTTTATCTATAGTTTGAGCATTCATACGTTAATGAGTTACACCTTATTTTCGAAGCCTAATAAATCACAGCCTGCCCGTTTCCTTTGTGATTGTTCACAGTGAATCATGAATGACTTACTTAATTGTTATTGTTTAACCCTCATGCTAGCCTTATATATATTTTCAATAACTACACAAGCTGGCGGTGTACCAATACTCATTAATTTCGAGGACAGAAGAAGAAATTAAAATAAAATGCTTTTCCACTAAACAAATGTAAAAAGTACCTTACTAAGAACTCATTGATTACATAGTTGCTAATAACTAAGTCTTAACTCTATGTATAAATACTCGTGTCACGATGTAAGTAACTACACTCCTCCGAAATGGCTCGAACGATTGCTTGCAGCGTGAGCTAGTTCTTTATATAATAACTAGCTCTTGCCCGCGGCTTGACACGTGTTATTTCGGGGTGATTTAATAGATATTATACCTACATATAAACCTTCCTCTTGAATCACTATATATTAAAAAACTTATCAAAATCCGTTGCGTAGTTTTAAAGATATTAGCATACATAGGGGCAGAGAAAGCGACTTCGTTTTATACTATGTAGTGATTATTTTGGCCTAAACAAATTTCTTTATTTTGCCAATAAAGAGTTTATGTTTATCCATAAATGCCATAGCTACCATAGCCTTACAAGCGTTAAATTGTAGTGTAGCAACTTGTTTATGATTGAGGCTGCAGTTTGTTTAACGGGTTAAGTTCTTTTTTTATTATTCTATGCTCACACGCTATTTGATCCGATTTGAAAAATTCTTTTGGTTTGAAACTTCGGGGCGCAACTAGTTTATAATAATCTTGTCTAATGTTATAGTCATAGACTATACATAATATATACTAGACAGTATTGGCACGTAGTAGTAAATGTGACAAACGTCAAATTGATTTCCCGCCATTTTACGATGTGACATAGCATAATGATCTAGGGTTGTCACCCTCCTCTTTGCGAATCCGCTGGCGCCGGTCAGGCGGGCGACCAAGATACCAGCAGTGGGGAAGAAATAGCAATGATTAATCGTCTTCTTACATACCATATTGTTATAAATTAACTTTCCAATTATATTAATGACTAAGTCTGAATCCTCTTAGTTAATTAGCTATGTATTTTCAAAAAATGTATAAAATAACTAATCTGAGTTCCCCCATCATTCCCTAAGGGTTCTAGAATGGGTATTTAACTAGTCAAGTAGATTTTTTATCAGCCATCTATCTCTTAATTATACGTCATCTAAATTTTTAAGTATCAAGCTGAAACATATTACTTTCCACTAGAAACAGTAACACTGCAACCACAAAAAATATACTCATCTATGCTAAAAAATAAAGCTAAAGAGTTAGTTTGTTTATTTGAACACGCTTATTTCAGGAAATTCTGATTTGAAAAAATATCTTATCTATGATCCATTTATGGCACGGCGCATTGAATATATATTATTCTTTTAGATTGATAGAATGATTGATAGTATTCTTTTAGATTAAAATACAATCATTTATTCTAATGTAATATACAAATAATTAATCTTATCGGTCACTGTGATATCAATTATAAACAATTTTATCGCACACTGTATAAAGCTGAAAGAATTAAAAATAAATCAAACGGCGTAGTTGCAATTGTAAAGAGCATAACCACATTTTAACTTATACACTATTTGCACTAAACCTTTTTTTTAACATCCTTAAAATACAAACTTTTTCATCTCACTACAGAAACTACAAATCAAATTCAACCCGCTTCCACTTTAAAAAAATACATATTTTCACCATAAGCCCTATTTAACTCAATATTTTCTTTATTTCTATGTAGAGATCTTACAAAAATACATGTCAAATGTCATTTAAATAATAGGTACAAGTTACTTAGGTAATAACCCTTTACACATATAAGATATGCAACAACAACACAGTCATTATTGCTTAACTTAGAACAATAATTCGTTTAGTATTTAAAATGAAGGATAGAAATGTTTCAATGATTAGGTGGGATTCGAACCTACGTCCTTCGGTATACCGAGGCAACGCGTCACTTTTGACATCCAGGATTTGTTTAAAAAATTAAAAGAATGCATTTAATGCTATAAAAACTGCAAAATGATATCAATTCATTTGAAGAATGACCTGTGGCATCTCAAAATGGTACTGACACGATCCTATTCTTAGTTGGATCGCATAATACAGACAAGCTTCACTATAGCACAGACACTGCGCCATAAAAGTGACGTCATCCCCATTGACCTGGATGCAACCCTCGCCCAACAATAGGTGTACACTCCTTGCAGGAATTACACTCCTTTTTAATTCATAAACTTTATATTTCTACTTCTATTCAACTTTTTCGTTGTTATTTCCCAAAGTACCAAAAATTACTTAGTACAATTATGTTATTTGTGCTTTAAATAAGTAATGCTATTTAGTGGGAAATAATATCATTGTAATTAACTCCAAAATTCTCAACAGCTCTCATGAAAACGACGAAAGTTTATTATCTTTTTGATAATTTTTTTATTGACATAAACAATAGGTAAGTACATGGACTTTTTTATATTGGTTCTTCGTTTTATATGATACTAAGAAGATTAATATTAGAGAGAAGATTAGTATCAGTAGATAGCTATATACACTAGGGTTGCTAATTTTATAGATTTTTATAATCTATGTCTTCGATTAAAAATTAAATTTTTTATGCTTATTTCCTTTTTAAATTTATACTGTTATTATAAGTGCGAAAGTATATATGTGGCTGGTGATAATTAAGAGGATATAGAATAACATGGAGTCCTTATTTCCGTCTTGAAACATCTCATTCTAATAGGAATATACTTTGACCACGCGATTTGAAAATGAACTTTTTTATAAGACGTACATTCGGTTAACAATTAACTGGTCACATTATGAGGTTAGTTATATGTGGTTTGAAAGTTGGTAAAAAACGTGGGTATATAAAATTCGAATGATCTTGACTTCATCTAGAGGATTCAATCAAACAATACTATGAAAGTACAGAATAAGTCTTTCACAATTAAATGTCTAATGGCGCAGAGCAAAACAAAAGAGTGTAACGAGACGAAAATATTTGTGTAATACAAATAATTAGGTGTTAGAGTATTATCTGGAAATATTTAGTAAATACGAGGCTTATAATAGAAATCGTTTCTTGCGTATAAAAAGTAACGGTTGGCAGCCCTAATTCCCGCACCTAGCCTAGACAAATCCGAATTACTATTAAGCAAAGCGTGATCTATCAATCCCACGTAGTTAGTATTTCATTTCCTACTGGCTAAAAATCAATAGATATATACGAGTAGAATCTATTATATAAACAATAGTAGAAGCGTGTAAAATAAAACGCAATTTTCACAATTTCAAGTGATATCACACTATCACACTAATATTATGAATGTTGAAGTTTCTTTGTTTGGATGTTCGTCGATCAATCACGCTGAAACTACTGAACGGATTTTGATGAAATTTGGCATACAGATAGGGTATGAGCTGACTTGGGTGATAGGATACTTTTGATCCCGATTAATTGCTCCCTTGGGATAAAATAGGAAACTTGATATCCGGGCGGCGAGGCGGAACATTAATTTTAAAAGTTATTATTTTAATTAACTAAAAAATTATTTTTGAATCAAATTTCAAACCCTTGACCTTTACAAATTCGCTGACTCACCATTTCTCAAACAGCCAATAACATTTACATCTCAAGTCAAAACACATAAAAGGTTTCAGTGAATGCAATTACGGTAACGCATAACATTCTTAAACGAAGTATGTAAATTGTTAATTTCCTTAAAAGCATCTTGGCTATGCTGTTAATGATGTTAAGTAATTACCTTCATTAAACAAGATACGATAATATTACCAGGGCGAACCTTCTAGAAACTCTCTCCTTAAAATCTACCGTACTTTCATTACTTAGTAGGCATATATTCCCTAGATACTTTATTGACCGTTATGTATTTATTTAGTGAATTGAAATATGTTCCGAATAATCTATACTAATATTATATAGCTGAATTTTGTTTGTTTGTTTGTTTGTTTGTTTGCTTGTTTGAACCCGTTAATCTCAGGAACTTCTGGTCCTTTTTGAAAAATTATTTCAGTTTTAGATAGCCCATTTATGGAGGGCTTTAGGCTATAGATGTACCACGGACGAAGCCGGAACGGAGCTAGAAAATAGTAAAACGGAACAAAAGTTGAATTCTGTACTTTGAAAAAAAATTATCCACATGTTTCAAGCCGAAAAAAATAATTGAAATATTATTTGTAGGTAGATTTAACTAAACTAATTACTACCAGCTCCTCTCCAAATCATTCCACCATTGAATATGTATATGATCCCAGAATGCTATTATTTGTACCTCGAACGAAGCCGCGGCGGACCGCTAGTCTACTATAAATCATGTTGTTCAATGATACTTAATAAATCTTATTTGCATGCACGTAAACCGGATAAACTGTGCATTTAAAATCTAGACACAGTCGTGTGTATGCATCTCAAAACAGTTGTATGTACAAGTGTGATTTGTAATTATAAAATGTAAGTATTAAAATCTAATCAACGTATGCAACAATTACGTTTTAAATCAATTAGAATGTAATATTGGATTCATTAGTTACTGCAATTATTATAGCCTTTATAATTTATGTGAAAATATAGTGATTTTTATTAAAATAGCTTATAAGTAAAGGTAAGAAAATATTTAAAGTCAGCCCAATAGGTCCTGATATTAACGCGCTTAAACAAACTCTAAATCACCAAATGAAGTAAGCGATAAAGAAGAATAATGTTACATCAAACTATAACCATTAAGACAAATTTAGATGCTAAATGATGCTCAATCCTTTTAATCGATTGTTGTAACAAACATTACAAAACACATCAATTGATGAATCATCTAAGTGCGAAGTCCTATTGCGTAGTAAACCGCTTTTCGAATAGCAATATATCTTTACTAAATATTAGACATAGTAGATTTAGTTTATACGGCAATAGTTAACGTCGAATGCAGTTATTAGTAGGTATATTTTATTGGAAACAAATGTACGTAATCATGGCATCTCATTTTATATGAAAACGTTTATAAAATTGCAATAATGCCAGCAAGGCCCATATCCTTTTCCCTACCCTTCCCTGTCCTTTCCTTTATTCCTCTCGTCAATCCTTTCCTAATCCCTTTCCCATTTGAAGTCGGCAATCCATTTGAAGAGGCGTAAGGTCTGCAATCGACCTTACACCTCTCCAAATGTTCATGGGCGGTGGTAGCGCTTACCATCAGGCGACCCACCAGCTCCATTGCCGACTATGACATAAAAAAAAGCAAGAATAATATGTATCTTAAAAATATAGGTATATAATGATTGTGTACTATGTAGATAAATTGTCTTCAGATGTGGATTTGTTGAATATTAAACTATTATGTCCAATGAACTCATTGTGATAAAAGATTCTTTATTCATCGTCATATCACGTAAAGCTTACTTCAGTTACAAAACATTATTCGACTAATTAATCAACCTTACAGCCATAGAAGGAAAGGAAAACAACGCTGTCATAGTTTCATTGTGTGAATTAGTTCATTTTCCACGAACTATGATTACACTAAAACACACAATCAGTAATCTACCTAACTATTCCTTCAGTGATGTCTCTTGTTCATAGTGATAAGGAATAATGGTCAGAACTCTCATTAGCTTTATTACTCCACCGACCTTAATATCACCTCGTGACATAGTTTAGGAATTTTTTGGTGATATACGCCTCTTTGTGACTATCCATCTTAGGTTGAACAACAAAGATCATTAACCCTTTAAATAATTAACAATTATATTCATAGGTTTATAGGAAGCCTGAACAATCTCCTACCAAATATTTATTATATTTAAGTATTTATCTCTGTGTCTGAACGGAAATATCTTTCTTTTGAAAAAAAAAATATAAGATTGACCATCTCTCACCAGTCTAGATTTAATATAGGTAATGTGATTTAATAGGTTTGTATAGTTATGTTATCTGTGATAGGTACTCACATTTAATGTCAAAATTAAATGTATAGGTCTATGCTAAGCATCGTAATCATTGTCTCTGGTCCCATCGTCACTTGAGGCATAAAGCACACAGGAGCCTTGAAGGGTCGGCAACCTATGACCTACTTGGCTATGCGGAAAAATTTATAAGGGGACAGTTGCCAATAAAATATGGACAAAACAATTCATATTTCTTATATTATGGCATAGCTTTGGCAATATGACCACATTTGTACAAGGAGATTCAGTTCAACACGGTTTAGTCAATATTTTTGGTCTCATACTTCACTACATAGTATAAAACAAAGCCGCTTTGTCGGTCCCTACGTCCTGATGCTTAAATCTTTAAAACTACACAACGGATTTTGAAGGGTTTTTTTTATAGATAGCGTGATTCGAGAGGAAGGTTTATGTATACATAAACTACTCCAAATTCAACGCGTGAGAAGCCGCGGGCAAAAGCTAGTACAGAATAATAGCCACGTCACTTTTATTGTATTTTGAAAAATGTATATACATATATATATAAATAATTCTTTACACTCTAATTTAGAACAATGGGAAAATGTAATAAATTAACGGGTAATTGCAAATTATACGGCTAAGTAACCAAACCATATCTCACGTGGAAATAAAATGCGCCTGGTTTACAAATAAAATAGCGATCGTAAATTACATTGATAAGTCATTTACCAGGAACCGGTCATCGCCTTGACATACATGCAGCTTGGCCGAGTCCACTCGTAAAGAATAAAGATTCTTAATGGATTATTTCTTGTACTTAACATCCGTCTTTGCGTTGTAAAATATAATGTCAGCTCTGGGATTGGCGCGAAAATGTTTTTTTAGACGTAATGTAGTGTATTAATAATCAATGTTATGATTGCGAACTTCTAGTTATATGTAATAAATTATATCTTAGGTGTATTTGTAACTCAGAGTTTTTATGTAGTTACTTAGGCGATACAACTATACAAAAACACATTATTTGTTTTTATATAGAATAGCACGAGTGAGAGATAGATGATTATTTTAGATCAAACGTTTTGGATCAGCGTTTAATTCGATTTTTTTTAAGCTACAAGGATTAAAGAAATAATTAAAATAATTTCCGTTCATTTTTCAAAATTGACGCAGAGCTCGCTATAATAAAGAAGTACAAGTATAAATTAGAAACATGATACACCCATGTTTTAAATTCGATCCATTCCCCAGGTTCTCACAGCGAACATCGGCACGCTTCTAGACTTATACGGAGTAGAGAAAGGTCTAGATCACTTCAGGTCATCACAGGAGCTGACCTTCGATGAATTCCGCTACTACCTCCAGCATGAGGTGTTCAGCTCACTGCCGAAGACGGTCACCTTGCCAGTGGCTCGGGAGTTTGAGAAGAAAATCAGTGAAGTAATTTTCTCGATTTCTATAATAACTGACATGATTTTAATGTGGAATACTCTTTGAATTTTGAAGCAATCGTCAAGAAAAATATACAACTATATCCTAGTTTGATTCAGATTCTATTTATTTTGTTTTTTGTTTTTTGTATTTGTATTTTGTATATACCTAGTCTTGCCATAAATATTGTAATAAAGAAAAAAGAAAATTGTTAACTGCAAATAACATTTAT
>NW_024045134.1:456092-472300 GCF_012273895.1 Zerene cesonia | reverse complement strand
ACAGATTCGAAATTCAAATGTAATATTTTTTTATAATTAAGTGTAACAGTATTTATGGCCAGACTAAGTATATAGACCTTGTCTAGGAACACATAAAATGAACTATTTGCCAAAACTATTTAATATCTATTAAATGAAATGATATACGATAAATGATAATTAATATTAGGTTATGTTTGGCTATTTATAAGTACCCAAAGGCCACCTTCTATGCAAAAACTTAGTGTCATCTTAATAAGGTTTGATTATAAAAACAGACTACAGAGAAATTGGTAATGGTAATAAATATGAGCGGCGAATAATTGAATCAGTTGTCTATTCTTGATTTATTCATTTAAAGCCTATTTATATCATTTATAAATAGTCATTACATAGAAAGAAACTCAGCCGCATATAATGACGTCAAACACTTGATAGTATGAAATCACTAAGACCTTGCAAACTGCGCTTGAACGAATTAAATTTTTTTTTCATAAGTATGTTTAACATATTTTATCATTAATAAAATAACGTAAAGAAAAATTAGTAAATGTTACCAAGTTGCCTAGAATATTTTGTCATAATTTATAATCACCCCCGTAATGAAAAAGAAAACAAGTTCAGTATTTTATGCATATAACTACTATATATTCAATGTTCATAAATAAGTTAAGCAGTGGTGGCTCAGTGGTGAGGACCTCGGACTTGAAATCAACAAGACGGGGTTCGAGACCTGGCTAGCGTGCAGGATATAAATTGATTTTTCAATTTATCTGCGCATGTGTAACATCACCACTGCTCAAAACGATGAAGGAAAACATCGTGAGGAAACCGGCATGTCTAAAAACCAAAAGTTCGACGACATGTGACATCCGCCAACCCGCACTTGGCCAGGGTGATGGATTATGGCCTGAATCCTCATAGAAGGCCTGTGTCCCAGCAGTGGGAACATGTATGGGCTTAGGATGATAATCAATATTTGCTGCATTAATACGGGCTATAATTGCTTGTGGTACTAACCCTTTCATTGCATATTCCAAGTCTCAAACTATTTCTCAGGTATGCTGGTTCGTGTGCCGAAAGAATCTACTGACGCGCGACAAGCCAATTTTCAACGATGACTCCGTATTCAAACTCTTCAGGATATTTTGTCTCCTCGCCGATCTCGTTCAAGACGCTGATGATGCGAACCGTTATGTCGTAAGTACTTTGTCGGAGATGCATTTACACAACGCCTTATGGAAATGGGGTATTTGTATGTGGGAATCGAGCACGCTTCGGCATGAATTGGGTCACCTGGGACGTACCACTCGTCAATTCAATCTTAATCACTTCCCAATTAAAGTCTGCAATCGACCTTACGCCTTTCCAAATGTTGATGGGCGGTGGTATCGGTTATTACCACCAGCTCTGATCCTGGATTATATCAAACCCAACCCCCACTACAACAGTGAACTTCCGACCAAACTCTAGTGCGTTCTGCCAAGCCGCTTTTATGGACGGAGTTGATCGGATACAGTTATGTTGTATGTACTAAATCAAAGGTTAATTTATTGACCGTTATTGTAAGAGCAAATTGGCACGCGATACGGTGATCATTTGGGTTCTTTTTGTTTTATATAGAAATATGTTGATATAATTTGAAATTCTTGGAGCTTATAAATAAAGTTTGCTGGAGTAAAATACAATGATAAATCCAAAAAATAATTACAAACAGATTAATTAATTATTTTTACTCTAATAAATCTGATCTCTCTGCTGTAATGTGCAAATCTTACATAGTATTTCATAATTAACTAACGGTTAGTGCCTACGCGAACGTGTCGCCCGAGGCATCGCAAACACATTACGAATTACAATAACAAACCAACTACGCCTCGAAGACGTCATAGTGTAATACAATATACGCTAATTACCCTACGTCTCCCACTTGCAAGCCACATGTTTTTAATCCACAGCTCCGGTCATTCACATCTCAGTACTCTGTAGAATTTTTATTGTCCTAATTACAATTCATGTTAAATAGATTCAAAATATGACACATTAGCATTATAGAGTGAGATGGCAGTAAAGATATAGAATTTATACTGCGTTTTATGGCATCTTTATTAGTACTCTTTGCCAAAATCAGGAAGTTTAAACAAGTCTGGGAAATTGGCACAGTCCTATACTTTATAGAACATAGCTACCTAGATCAAAGAATGCGTATTCATAACTATACGTACGATCATACGTAAGAGAGAAAAGGAACATTTTTTTAAATCATTTGAAATGTGCTCCAAATTAGGATTACCTTAGGAATTGTGATGACACATTAACTGGGTCGACAAACAAAAATGTACTCAAATGCGACATCATAAAGGTATCGTACGTTCTTACTAATTGAACAAAAGACGGATTATTCAGCAATGTTGAGCTTAGATTTAGCTCTAGTAACTAGAGAATAAAAATCAAAGGTAATAATGTTAGTAGACGTATCAACGGGACAATATATTATAATATATAATATTATTTGCTGCCGTTGCTGTATTTGCAGTTTTTAATTCTTAATCAGATAATGTTATTATTGTTTTTAAAAACTAAAAATTTTTACGCTTTATGATAGAGTCAACTAAATAGTCTCATTTGCTCGTGTAGCAAGTATACGTAAGGCAATTTTTTAATGGCAGCGACAGATAGACCCTAATGAAGATGAGTAATAAACGCATGAGAATATTGTATTGTCACGGATCCTCGTTAAGTGTATAAATTATAGTAAGAATTAAATTTGTCATTTTAAAGTCGGCGACGCACATGCATACAAACAAACAAACAGGATAGATTGAGTTAAAGCTAATAAAATAAGCAAGTTTCAATATGCATAATTTATCTTAAATATAACCAATTGATTCGTTACAAGTATACCTACGTGCAGATGTAAACCTTGGTGGTTATATATGTAACCATGAAAATAACAATCTGCGGTCATAAACACCGAATTAACCTTCATAAGTTTTTTCCTATTATGATCGATACTTTTATAATGATCATCATTATAAAAATATCGATCGAATATTTTATTATCTGCTTTCCTTATTTAACCTGAACACTTAAATTTATTTTTGTTATTACCTTTTGGTGAATAAAACCGAGAAATATAATTATCAATCAACTAATATTAAAAAAGCAATTTTCTAAATACAAAAAAAAGCCCCCTATTGTCCATTTGGCGTTCTTCAATATTCAAGAGATTATCGGTTCTTTAATCTTACCTACAACTTTTATTATTATATGTGCAATATTTTTATTTTTCAGGTGGTTCTACAGCCATCAGAAGCAGGTCTAGTAGCGGAACAGCTGGTCCACTGCCTAGGGTTACGATGGGACGCAGCAGACTGGGAAGCATTGGGCTCATCTATAGGCCATTTCAAGTGGGCAGCATTCTTGGCTGTTCTTGAAGCGAAATATTGCTGCGACCAACAGTTACATTCCGAAGCGCTGGTTGAAGCGGTTGCTGAAATATATGATGTGTTGATTGAAGACATTATTAAGAAGGTTATTTTAAACTTTTCATCTATAATTGATAGAAAATAGAGAGTGAACTACTACTAACATAGACTTAGAAAATTTTATTATTTCCTTACATTTATCTCTTTTTACTACTATTCGTATTTTTATCGGGTCGTGATCGTGTTAGACGCGCACCATCAGGCGACCCATCAGCATTACACTTATTTGGTGGTTCCAACATTGCAGGGCTACCTCTTCAAACGCGGGTATCTCCTCCCAACGATGCGAGAGTACTGGTGTGTGCTGCAGCCGTGTGCCCTGACGTACTACAAGAGCTCCTCCCAGAAAGACCAATGTGGCAGGATTAATATCGATGAGTACTGCTCCGTAGAAGCTGCAGTTGGAGATGGCAAGATACAGAAGTTCCAGTTGATTACTCCAGAACGAACATTCGAGTTTGGAACACAGGATCATAAGTAAGTGGATTATGAAGAATGCAATTGAATGGCCTTTGAAATTCCATTACATGCGAATTCATTTAAGTTTCGTTGATTAATTTTCAATATCACTCTCGAAAAATATATTATATAGCGATATTACTACGGGATACAGCCTTACGCGGGTGAAACCGCGGGGCGCAGCTAGTATCACATAATTTTTTATCACTAGGTTTTGAAAAAATGTTGCAAAATACATAATATTATATACATGAGTAAGAGAGTATCTCACGTTTCAGAGTCAGCTAAGACGTTATAAAACGCTCTATCCACTTATCATAATCTAGGAGTCGTCTCCAATGGGTGTCCGCGCTGCGCCAAGCGGCCGCAGTATCCGGGGGTGCGGAGGGGTACCAGCGGCGAGCGCGCGCGGGGCGGCGCGGGGCGGGCGCGCGCCGCGAGCAGGAGGTGCGGGAGACCAGGGCGCGGCTGCAGCACGAGGTGCGCGCGAGGCTCGCTGCGGAGGCCCAGGCTCAGGTACACTATCAACGTGATGACATGTGACATAATGAAATTATATTTTTGTGAAGGTTTTGCAACAGAAACAGGAGCAAGAGATCAGGGCATAGCTGCAGCATAAGGTTCGGGCGCAGGAAACTGTAGAGGCGCAGGTTCGGGTATGATGTAAAAATAATGTGACATACTGCAAAAATATAGAATTTTACCTGGCTCATTTGCAGAGCCTATATCCTTACCCTTTCCATTCCATTTCTTTATTAGCATAAAAAATCGCCAATATAAAACTCTTAAATGTTTAGAAATTAAAAAACGGAACGAACTCTCACGGGGAGACTCCGTAAAGTAAAGTAAAAAAGCTCGCTGTAAAGTGTTCGAAACGTCGGGTTAATAATATAATGAATAAATCGCGTTTTAAATCCGTTTAAAAAGTTTTTAATTTCTAAATGTATAATACTCGCGTAAAATCTAACACAAGAAAATACTCTTAAATGTCTCGTCCTTGTAAATGAACTCAAAACTATTAAGTATTTAAAAAGTATTAACATTTCGGAAACGAAAACGCAAATCTTAAATTTATTCCTCGAAATGTAAAACAAGATATCGAGGTACTGCTGTCATTTATTTATCTCTTTGACTATGTAGTAAATTACACCGATTCTATTAAACAGTAGAGTGCTAAGTTTACAATGTCAATAAAATACAATACATTCAATAAGCTGCTGTCTACAAAGATCGTATATCAATTTATAGGAACTAGCAGAATTAGCACAACAAGACAACAAAAAGTTAGAGGAATTGAAGCACGCACAGACTGAACTTGAAAGGTTATTGCAAGAAGAAACTCAAGCCAAACGAGACGAAGAAATTGTTAGGGCGTTGCAAGCCAGGTAAAGTTAACCAATGTCTAAAATTTCATATTTTAATACAATTAAATATTAAAGTTTTTTTTCCAAACAAAACAAAGAAAATTGAACTTTTGGCCGCGCTCACTACAATTGTTTAAAATCAATAAAACGAATAGATCAGTACATGGACTTATTATCTTTACGCTAATCGAATTATTAATATTTTTAGAGTACTAGCAGAAGAATGGGAACGGAGAGAAGAATTGGAAAGGCTTCAAGAGGAACAGAATAGAATGCTAGAAGAAGAAAGGCTTAAAAGAAAGCAGTTTGAGTTATTACAAGCTGAAAAAGAAGCACAATATAGAGGTAAGTCCTACCTTCAACAACAATAACATTATATATTTTTTACAAGCAATACCATTTTGACTTTATTCAGAAGCGCTTTCAATCGTCTAAATACATAATTTAACATGTAGGAACCACCGGTTGAGAAAGGAGTTTGTACAGAGAAGAGTATCTGTAAATAATTCATTATACTACAAAAATAACTTGCTATATTATGTTTCGAAGCTACCCATTTTAATCTACGACATTATCGAGTTCTCTTGAAGGAGGCTTTGTCGATTGGCAAACATATCTATATAAAATAAATAAACAGCAAATTTTGTGATTATCAAATACTTCGATTATTATTTTGTAAATTTGTTTCATTTTCACTATGTATGTACAAGACTTAAGTTTATCTGAATATATATTATTATAAACGAATGCTCAGAAGCAGAACGTCGTCTCAAAGAACTGGAGCAAGAGAAGCAGAAGTTGGACTCGGAGCTGCGAGCAGCTCAGGAGAAGATACAGAAGACTGAACATAATGCCAATGCTCTACACGTCCAATTGCGGGTAAGACATCTTTCGTTCAGATACTAAATTATTCGGGGCTATTTAAACTTGTGTCTGAAATCATACATTCTTGCGAACTATAAACTTCGTATTTCGTATTCTATTACTACTAATAATTTGAAGTTGAAGAGTCTGTTTGTTTAAACGCGATAATCTCAACTCCTAAACAGATTTCAAAGATTTTTTGACCATTGGTTATGCACGAGTGATACACAGGCAAAGTCGGGTTTACCGCTACTTTTTAATAAATCTACTTTGTACTTACGTGTGTCGTGTGTCTTCATCCTGATGCGTTAAATTCAAAGTCTTCTAGGTTTGCCTTTTACGAGATATTAATATATTTGATACCAACCGACTAAAGTTATTCATTCGACTTTATTTTTTGTCTACCTCAAAACATTTTACGAACCATTTTTATTTAACTTAAATTTCTACTCTGACCATTTGAAGGCGGTTCAGTTTTTTGTTAAAAATAATCATAACTGAGGGTTACTAAAGACGATGTAAGGAAAAGCGCTACCACTTTCTCCATCTTTAATAAACAATTAATTAACAGGATTTAACCCCAGTACTTCGCAACGGGGAGCGAGCCCGCAGAGCCATATCATTCGTTCCTACCACGAAAAGTTCGTCAGATACCCTCATTGATGTCAGAGCTATAAGACATCTTAAAGTATTGGATGATAATGAAAATTTGTAAACAGTTAACTAAAATACAACTGAAATCTCTGAGGCAGAATTTCTTAATACTGTTTTTATTTTGTAGTTATAACATACGAGTACATTCCGATTTATACAAGGAAATTTGTGTTTGAAAGAAACAATGGGATGTAAGTTATAACGAAATGTGATTTGACTGTCTTAATAATTTGTGTTATTGTACATGAAACAGGAATATTCTTGCAAATAATTATAGATATATCAATGAAAATCATGTAAACAATAGTTCGTTTTTGTATTTGATGTAGTCATAATTATACAATATTTGTAAGAAATAGGATAAATTTAACAAAAAGTTTAGTTCTTTCGTGTAAATATATAAACGGATTTGCCGAGACGATACATTTTATTACTTATAACGTAGGTATATTTTATATTGTATTTTTACTCAATACTTACTTACATGTAGATGTAAATGCGTATTATTTACCCTTGGGTGCTTTTTTTATTGAATTTATTGTGACGAGATTTGTCTCTTTATCAGCTTTTATATAGTAGTACTAATTTATTTGTCAAATTAATTATATTTTATTTTATACACTGAATGAAGGCTTGCAGCGAACTAAGTCTCTCCTTAGAGAACTTAATGATCATTATTGATTGCAGCTTGTATGTATAATGTAAGAAGTATAAAATTGTATATTGTACTTAATTATTAAGGAATGCATTTTATATACAGTACTTAGCAGAGTACTTTTTTATTTGTCTTTGTATTTGCTCTTTACTTTACAGATTTATTTGCCAAATGTGATAAATAAAAGGCAGCTTGCAATCCTTCAAAAATGTTGTACTGACCATAATAAACCATATTGTCTATGCCATGTTTACAATAATAATAAAAAAATATACAAAACATCGTTGTGTCATTTTTTCCCGCCTTTTTTCTCTGCAGCGGCTGCAGCAGCTTGCATCTTCTTTTGCAATTTTTTCAACTGAAAATGAAAAAAATAAGGTAGGGTTGAGGAAAATAAGGATGGCTCGGGATGTATCTTATAGAAAAGGTAGGATTTATGTCTTCTTTTTTCCTTTTTTGCCTTTTCCTTTGAGCTATTGAAAGAACATTTATATACTTACAATAAGATTAATAAATAAAATGTATATAAGATAACTAAGAATATTTAATTTTATCAACATTTTATTTTAACTTTGTTATACGAACACCATTTTGTATATTTACAATATTAACTACGAGATCTTTTTAACATAACAAAAATTTAGAAAATAGATTCAAGTAGGGATAAGTGTATGAATGAATAAAATATGATGGTCCTTATTAATAGCAAAAAGAAACAGTTACAACCGATTACGCAAGTTTTTGATTTATTATATTACTTTCCTAATTAGCGCAAACATCTAGTATATTAAGTTTTATATTTATTATTTACTAGCACTCCGCTCGCAGCTTCGCCTACGCTGTCAAAGTAAAGTCCCGTGGCAATGAGATGTTTCACCTCGGTAAAATGTAGCCTATGTTACTCACTAACCTCGTGAAGGAAAGAAAGAAATAAATACGTTTTCGCATTTTTATAATATATTAGCTAGTATAGTATTATGTTTATACAAGGATAGTCTGTGCTCTCACCCGTTTCTTCTCAGCCCGATTGGCGAGAACATCCCTCCAGGCGCACTGTATGACCCTGGCTGCATGTTCTAGAAGGAATTTGTTCATTTTCTCCGTCATCTCTTGGTGATACTCCTCTTCCCTCTCCGCCATCAGTGGAATATACTCCTTGTCTTGTTCAGCTAATTTTATCTAGACAAATATGTATTTATAAAATAATGTTATTTTATTGGTATGTAGCTGTGTCATGCGAAAATAAATTTATCTGTTATTTGGGTGTTAGTCCGACAATCATGCTGAAACTACGGAACGGATTTTGATGAAATTTGGCATACAGATAGGTTATAAGCTGACTTAGGTGATAGGATACTTATTATCGCGATTAAATGCTCCCGTGGGATAAAACACGAATTTTGATATCCGGGCGGACCCGGGACGAGTATTTAATTATACAAAATTTAAGTACCCGCAATCGACAATTCAAAATTATATGGAAGGTATGCTAGTAGTTCATAATGTGTGCCAATAAATAATTACGTGTAAACATCGTCGATTTCTAATCGTACACATATTTTATAAAAAGTTATTTTTTTTTTTTATAAAAGTAAGACTTGTATTGCAAAATTACTCCAACCTCAAGTTCATCACACTTTTGTAGTTCGTCTTCATATTTCTCCGTAAACTCATCCAACTCCACTTGCTTATCTCCCATCTCTAAGTCATATTTTTGTAGCCATGACAACAGTTGTGTCTCCACTTTAAACCTACAAGAAAACCCACCCTTAATTATAAGTATTCATATTATGGACTGGAATTATAACTTCTTCAGTAAAATCATAAAGGCGTCTATGGCTCAACCAGCAATCAGCATTATTGATATAATCGCTATGACTAATATCTTATTAAACTTGTAGAATCAATTATGTGGGCCGATCCCGGCGGCACTGCAATGCCGGGCCGACCCGTGACGGGAGTGGAGCGAGCCCCGAACATCCCGTCGGTTTACAAAAATCAGTTTAATATACTGGTCCCGCTGTGCGGGAACTTTCAGATATTAAGCTGAAAAGAACAGATACTACACTTTGATCTTAGCCAAAAGGCCGAGAAGCGATACCGTAATAACGGAATCAAGGTTATTTAATACGTACAGAAAAAACTACTAAAGCGCGTGCTAAAAATACTTTATCAAAAGTGGAGTCACCTAGCGGACACATACGCAAATCAATGTAACTTACATGATATTGGCATATAGTGTATGGCGCCATCTATCGTTTAACATTAATATTAACCGTTCTTGTATGCTTTATTTTACAGAACAACGCCTAACATAATTGCGAAAAGACAAATATTATGAAGAACCTTCCACTACAGGGACCAAAACCGAAAGCGAACGAGTTAAGGTGAATTTCAATTCAATACTTTATATGCTAAGTGCTAACTCCTTTTTATATTGGAGCGGCGGGTTTGCCTGATGGTAAGTAATGCATTCGCACGCACGTATGTAGCATTCGCCGTGTACTATTTCACACTTTTCTGTTGAGGTGTGGTACCTTCCCCAGTGCAACCCTGAGCCATTAATAGCACGTATCCATCAGACATCAATAAAATTTACTAACTCTGAAACTGTTATTGCATACATACGTAATCAAATAAAAATATTTCAATTAACTCATACCCAGATATTATAGAATTCCCACAGTATCAACAAAAGGTGCAAAATCTTACCGTCGAGCTCGTTGGTTCTTCTCATCAATGAGGTTCTTCCTGAGAATGTTCTCGTAAAGCTCGCGTGATTCTGTCTCTTCCTCCTTGAGCATTTCATTCTTAACGAGGTGCGCACGCGTCGCTAGCACCATCTGGCGATCTGAATCTAAACTGTTAAGGAATTTTTCATTTCTTTATTGTGTCGTTTTTACCTTGTTATTTTGTTATTGTACTTTACTAAACAATAATAATAACAACTTTTAAATAATCTTTATATATGTAAACTTTAAAAATATATGTAAGACAAACCGTTTATATAAACTAAATTGTAATTGCTATAAATTGTAAATTTTAAAAATGTCAAAAAATGTATGTATGTATGAAAATAAATAATATAATATAATCTTAATGCACACAAATTTTATGACACAATGTTTGTCCGCGATGGACTCCCAAAACTACACAACCGAATTTTGACAAATTTGCAGTTTTGCAGAGCAGTTTAATCCAACTTAAAAGATAGGATGGTTTATATTATTTCAATTACGATAAATGACTTCCCGTGCGGAGCCGGAGCGTGCAGCTAATTAATCTTTAAAAGTATGTTATTACTTAAAAAATTAAAATATTTTGAGGTATATTCAATTACATTTTCTTCTTCAACTTCAAATCAGCGTCTCGGTTAAGAATCGCCAGCTCGTGTTCCAACTTGGCTATTATCTCCGATTTCAGCTTCATGGTTTCCACAAAACTATCATTTTCTTCTTTCAATGACTGCGTATACTCTGAAGAACATTATTTACATAGAAAACAAAAATAATGCCACCACAGATAACATGATACTATTAAACACTTTTAAATACCTGTATATAATCTTTGATATTAAAAAATATATTTCTGATAAGACAAACTGTAAAAGAGTATGGAAAAGCCTAAGAGACGTTAATCATTTTATCGTGTATTATTGTGATATATTGTACTTTACTTACATTGGGACAAGTTGATTGTAACTCAAATATTGAAATTAACTCATCATATATTATACCCAAAACCTTCAATTTCCTATACCATGACTCATACTTACCATTTATTTTTTCTATGAGCTTTTGATTCGAGCCTTCCAGTTTCCTTGTATCCAGTTTTGCAGCCAGTTCCTCTGCCGCGGTTGTATCCATCTGCTTCACCATCAAATCGCGAAACTTTTCAAATGTCAATAGGTATTCTAGACCTGGTACTCTTCGCCTCGTCTATTTGTAGAACAAATATAATTGTCATTGATAGAAACATAATAAATAAAATGTTATTATAAAAATTTTGGACAATACAATGATTATTCACGCCTTACTTCTAGACAATATCTTATAAAAGATGACTGAGTATAAATAATAAATACTATAATGAAGTCTGTAATTTCTTACTTCCACATATTCCGCATATTCTTGTTTCATCTGTAATCAATACAATAGGATATGAAAAACTGTAGAATTTTTGTTAAGCAATATTAAATAAATAAGATTTCGACCTCATCCACCATTTCTATCACTTTTGGGCGCAGTTGTGGGTAACTATTTAAAATGTACATGAGATGCCCTAGTTCTGGATTCAGTCTGTTTTTCAATGAGACATCGCCCTGAAAAATAAACGAAGTCTAGGCAAAAATTTCAAAAGCAGTTAGGAGAATTACTTCTAAAGATTTGAATTATTATCCACTTTCGCTAGATTTGGAAATAAACATATTCCTATTCCCATAATATACTTCTCATAAAATTATATATTCATATTTTGTTATTGTAAGTTAATTACATAAAATTATATGATAATAACAATAATTATTCATTCACTCATTATATTTAACTTACAGCTTTAATATCTTCCATTGCAGCCATGTTCAGGAGACTAGTGGAAAACAGAGGGTTATCATACTGCTCGAATATGAAAATCAAATCTTCCATGTGCTGAGACGATAATATTGAATTGAGGGTACGGTATTCTTGCACAAGGTTAGGAAGACAGATGGCAAGCTTGGTTTTATATATGGCTTCGTCGAGAATCTTCGTGATTCGTTCCGCTTGGATGTGACATTCCAGATCGATTGGGGAAGCAGCTAAAAATATATTATGATGATTGTACATCCTGTTTTGCTTTTATTTTAATAGTGAAATCTTGCATAGATACCCAAGTCCCCGGGAAAGGAATTTTTGCCGACCAAAACCCCACTGTGTTCCGTCGAGCTGCTTGAGTGAAGGAGCCACGGGAGCTGGTTATAATTCGTCCGCGACCCCTTCATTACTGTACATCTTCCTAAGAATCATCAACAGCCCACATATGTTCCCACTGCTGGGACACAGGCCTCCTATGAGGGTTCAGGCCATAATCTACCACGCTGGCCAAGTGCGGGTTGGCAGATGTCACATGTCGTCGAACTTTTGATTCTTGGACATGCCGGTTTCCTCACGATGTTTTCCTTCACCGTTTTAAGCAGTGGTGATGTTATCCCCATGCGCAAATAAATTGAAAATCAATTTATTTCCTGCACGCTCGCCCGGTCTCGAACCCCGACTTATCGATTTTGAAGTCCGAGGTTCTCACCACTGAGCCACCACTGCTTATCTTCCTAAGAACTTCCTACTAATATAATAAACGATAAAGATATTTGGATATATGTATATTTCACACAAAACCAGTTGATCGGATTTGTATGAAATTTTTATAAGTATATATTGTAGATATAAACATAGGCTACTATTAATTCAGGTACACACAAGTAAATGTAATTTTTAAAGGTTCAATGTTTGCAGGTATAAATTGAACTCGCAAAACGCAATGTATTGTCACCGATCCTTGTTAATTATACAGTTTAAATTAAATCTGTTCGTAAAAAGTGGATCAAAATCGAATCTAAACAAGTCAGTAACACACATATATACATTCAGGTGCATTAATGAAAGCGTGTTAATAGCTGTGTGGAATAAAATAATAACATAAACAAGGGACTAAAACCAACCATTGTCTTTTGTAAAATCTGGTTCATCCTTCGCGCTCCGTTGGGATCTACTACTGCCAGTCCTAGAGCTCTCAGAGAACGTCGACGATTGAAGAGTTCCAGATGACAGTGTGTCCATAACTTATTAATAAATAATAAACATGTAATAAAAAGCACTTCTCCGTGTATATGATACCGTGATTAATCAGCGGTTCAGAAACAATTCAGTTGCTATGGTTACTGATAGGTTTATAAACCTGTTCGATGATTTAAATAAAAGAATGATAATTAAAAAGTTTTAATTAAAATAATATGTATTAAAATCTATACTTAATTAAGTAAATTATTACTTATACCTTTATATAAAGCTTAACAGTATGTTTGTTAGGCTAGGATAAGTGTTAATTTCAGAAACTACTGCACCGATTTCAAAAATTCTTTCAATTCCTGAGTGATAAAGCCTATGTATGTATTACAGGTGAAACCGAGGTGGACCGTTAGTGAGTATATAAATAGAAACAATGTATGTTAATATACATTGTCGCAGTTTATGTATTCGTACAAAGCTCGAAATATGTAGTACATGCATTTATATAATGCCTAGTAAATTACCTGAAGTCTTAAAATTGCATTCATCAGTTTTCAAAAATAGACAATGCTTACCTATAAGCATACGAAACGTAAATTTACGTTAAGAGCTAATCTGTCATACATATAAATTAGTAAATTCTATTACCGATCTATGCATTTTTACTACTTCCGTTGGTTATTTCTACAAGGTACTCAATTCATCATCATACAAGACTTACAACGATCAACATTAGTTGCTATGAAACTAATATCTCTTGTTTGTTCGATACGCACCAAATCATAGAATAATACAACGCGTTTAATCAAACATCCACCAGATTTAAGAAGACAAAATGCCAAAGAAAAGTAAAGTGAACAAACTGGCTCGTATGTCAGATGAAGAACGAGCAAGATACTTGCAACACCGTGCAGATGTGGAAGAGGAAGCTAGGAGAAGGAAACGGGAGCTAGTGGCCAGATTTATTAAGGTACTATTAATATCATAACGCTACAATTAATATTATAAATGCGAAGGTTTCTCTGTCTGTCAGTCTGTCTGATTTACGCGTGATGAAGAAGTGTCTTCAGGCGTAAATCATTAAACCGATTTGATGAAAATTCATAGCGGAAAGGCGGGCTAAGCCGCGCATGGAAAGCTATTATAAACACAAAAACTTATCCAAGTAAAGTATATGCTTCTGCTTCTAAATAAAGTATACTCTAGTTGAATTAGATAAAACGATTTAAAATGGAATATTATATAAAAGTTGTATAAATATTGTATTTTAGAACAAACTTGACAAAGAAGAAGCATTCAGCAAAATAAATACAGCAAAAATAAATCAGGAGTGGAGGTATATTTTACGAAGAATAAAATGTCAGCAGATGGTGTTGGAAATTCAGGTAACTTTCAATGTATAAATATTCGAAAAGAGATAATTATCTTCTCTCTTCCCCACCCTTATCTAAAGAAAGAATAATTTTAATATCACCAATTGTCCTAAAGTATATTAATTAAGTTCTCCCTAACGTTCTCCTATATTTTTCCCTTAAAGAGTATCCTAACAATCTTTCATTTTGATAGTTATAATAGAAAGAAAAGGGATGATAATGTACTATGATTAGCTACTTACATAGTCACCTATAGGTAATCTATCTAATAAATTATGTAAAACGATGTAAAATCAGGGTATGATGGCAAGTTTCAACTTTCTGATGGAGAGGAAGAATCGTCTCATTAGTTCGTTGACCAGTGCTGTGGATGATTCAGATGAACAGCATCGACGTGCTTTCCAGGCGCATACGGAAAATTTGAGCTATTTCTTGAGTAAGGAACGAAAATAAACTGATAGCTTTTTCATACTATATTATGTAATGGGTAAAATATGAAACTATATTAAAATAACTTGAAACATAAATTGTTAAAACAAAGAAATTAAAAATATGTAATTCATATACATATCTGTTTTATTTGAATACGCGCACACAACCGCAAAAATGTGTATTCTTATATTTCTAAATCTATATATTATATAAAAGAAAGTGGTTTTAGTTATACTATTTATCACTCAAGAAGGGATTAACGGATTTGGCTGAAAATTTGCGCAGAGGTAGCTTAGAATCAGGACACAGAAATAAGAAAGTTTTTATCTCAGAAATCCTACGGAAACGGGAACATGCGAGGAAAACCCCGGGTCTATCTTTCCAGCGACTATGCGGGCAAAGCCGCGGGCGGCAGATAGTTGCAGATAAAATAATACTATCCTAGTAGATTATCATAATTTTCCACGATACGATGTGTTCCAATATATTGTATAATACGATGTGCTTCACATTCCAATATTATAAACTTTCAGGAATAGGATCGCAGCGTTTAGACAAATTACAAGCTTTATACGAACATCAAAAGAACTGCTTCCTCGAGACTTGGGATAAAGAAGAGTTAGATATAACCGACAATCAGGATAGAGCAGAGTTCAAATTAACGCTTATTACATTTATACAAGATCGAGACTTTAAGTTATACAAAAAACAAATTGAAAATGAAAGGGCTACAGCCAAGAATGACGCAAGGCTAGAGGTAGGTAATTAATTGGTAGAAATCTTAAAGTATCAACGTTTCTAGGGGTAAAAAATATGGTAAGTGTGATATTATCCCAAGGAATAATTTTATTTCACGCGCTTCATTTAATATTAATACAAAACAAACAACCGTATAATCGCAAAACAATGTTCATATCCATGATCATTTCTACGTAAATTGTATATCATCCTTCCAGTCGTCACAGTTCGAACGTCCCTTTTCCGACAAACAGAACAATAGATTTTTTGAGAACTCACACTTGTCTTCCGTGTTTTCTGGAATAAAAAGTGCGAGCATAAGTTTTACATTTATTTTGCACTATTATCTAAATATTATCAACCTTAAATTTAATTTTTAGTTTTATAGCATTGAAATGCTTTATAAATTAGAAATTTTGAAAGAATAGAAAAAATTTGAT
>NW_024045134.1:398767-455092 GCF_012273895.1 Zerene cesonia | reverse complement strand
ACCTTACTGACTGACTGATCAACTTACCTGACTGCAAAAGATGGAATAAATCTAATTTATTTTATCATGCAGTTGGAAAGTTAATATTAAATATATATGATAGGCATAGGCACTACGCATGTCATATTAAGTAGATAAATATTACCAGAGAGGTTAGATAACGCACCATTTTCAAGAATCTGAAAACATTCCTCAATAGATTCTTGTAGGAAGTCCCTTAAATCTTCATTTTTCACGTCTTTAGTAAGCACGTTGGTAACGAAATATCGATCAGGCATTCCATCGTCTCCTGTCTTGAAAAAGTCATATTTACTTTATCATTGATGACTTCCAAGCGCGAAGCCAAAACGCGAATAGAATAATGTTAATATAAAGAAAACTATATTCTGAGAGATCTCACTAAAATTAGTTCATTGACTGAAAAATCAATTTTAAATATAGCCCCTGTATAATAATTACGTAACAGAACATGGATCTATAGTTTAGTAGGTATATTAATATATATTAGTTTTAAATGAATCAAGAAATAAATACATGAAACACACGTAAAGTTGAAAATAATAACATATTAATATGATTGAATCGTGACTGTTTACTCAATAATTACAAAAGAAAATTATTCACCATCTGTAAGTTCTCTAAAAAGCAATGCATAGCACATGCTTTTCCACTATCCTTACTGTCGCTGGTATTTTTATTATCATTATGGTTATCAAAAGAACGCTGCATGTTTGGATTGTACTGACTTCTCTGGCCGGAATTCTTTTCAGTACGTTCTCTTTTGTACCGTCTATTTGAATTAGAGTACGTGCTTTGCGTTTGTGATTCCTAAAAATTAAAAAAGTTTTACATTGTTTTATCTTAACCGCTTATATTTGTTCTAGTTAGTTCTTCGATATTCAAAAGAATTTTTTTCAGGTATAGAGTACGCGAGTGTATCGCACCTAACAATTCGGTTAATTCCATTAACTTTCTAGGCTCTTTTCAAATTTGTAAAACAATACTCTTTGGTAAGCGATAAGGCTGGATAGTCAGATAATTAATTAAATGATGCCGTTTATTCAGAGCTTAGTATTTTAATGAAACGCTGATTAAATCATTTGGCTGTGATCTAGGATAGATCATGTAGTTGTAGTAAAAACAAAAAAATATAGGTAAGAACAATACATTTTTTTGTACTATACAAGTGCATTGTAAAAGAAATATTACTTTCAACATAAATTAATCATAAGCTTTTAAATAATACTAAACCGGCTTACACGTCCGCTTCCATATTCTTCATTTGGGTAATAGCCACTCCGTTCCTCAGAACGGTCACTCTGATAATTATTACCATTATTATTGCGGTTCCTCATTCCTTGATCCCTCACACTCATTCCCCCGTTTCTATCACGCGTCCCATACTCATTGTATTGGTTTCGTCCGTCGTTCATTGAATCACGCCTGTCCATTTGCCCGTGGTCACTCTGTTCATACATATCCATTCTATTTACTTGTCCATCCATCCAATTTCTTTCTTCATCTCTATCTCCTTTTTTGTTATTTCTGTTTCCCATCCTGTTATTGTCAGGGTCCGACCAATCGTTTCTTGAATAAGATCGCTCTTGTTGGTCTCTCCAGTCGAATCCAGAGGAAATCCTATTGGAATTGCTGGAGTTCCTATTATCATGCTGTTTTAAGCAGTTCTTATATATTTTCTTTAGTTCGTCGCTTTTCAAGCTGCCTTCAGATCGACAATTTAGCGCCTATTGAAAGAAATTAGGTAATTTTTTTTTTAATATTTAACGATAATTTAATTGCTATCTAAATTGTACTTACATGAGATTCTAGGATGATCAAACTAATGAATAAAATTATATTTTTCGAATACATTGTGTCTGTGTAATGAAAAACGCTGCTTTGACAAGGGCAAACGAGGACTGTGCTATTTATGTGATAGATATATGCATGAAGTTCACGCTTCAATACCCCGGGATGGACACCTATTTAACCGCTATTCGTTATGCCTTGATTGTAATACAAAAAATAAAAATAATAGTATTTAGATAGTAGTATCTAATAAGGCTTAACCTTAATTCATACAGATAGGACATATTTTTGCTTAACATTTTTTTTCACTTTTGGCATCATCAATAACACATCAAGATTCAAGAGTAGCACTCTTTAAGCTCAAAATTTTGTCAATTTCAGTGTGAGTATACTTATATGAGAGAGCTGTTAAAAGTAGGTCTACCAAATGTTAAATAATGCAGGCAGTACATTTCTACCAAGAAAACAGGATCAATAACTATAAATGCGACATATCAATAAAGGGTATGCACGGGACAAATTAAGTAGGTATATACCTATTTACTTTATCCTTATATCCATCGTAAAAATTGTATCCATACAAAACTCATCATTAAATTATCAATTTGGTAACGTGACTTTAAAAGATTTATGAATAGCTAAACAATGAAAAGGATTTTAGGCATTGGGTAAACATGGTTGGACTACCATTACTGTCAAATGCGGCGGAAACTTCTGACGCACTAATCACAGGAAGTTTTAGTGAGACTAATTGGTAATGGATACATTTGGTTGTCTCACTAGCGTATATACATTGTTTATACCTTCCTACTTCTCTCAATTATGTATTAACATATTGTACGTAGTTGTTCCTTGCCGTATCTTTTGTAAACATTATAATTTACAGGCGATAGATAATTATCCATCATATGCACTTAAATAAGTGGGAACCATCGTAAACGGGTGAGGGATAAGAGAGGGGAGGAACCTTGGAATTATAAAATATTTTCTTCAAATCTTAGGAATTATTTTATTCAATACAATTAGATTATTCTATCTATTGACATAGGTAGTATCTCTAAAAATTAAGTATTTCACATAAAACGTTTTTTTTAAGTCATATACCTATTGTGTATGTCTAATTAATTCTGCTTCACATTTTTCAACCATCTTTGAAAAATGAGGAGGATCTCAAATCTCAATTCGAATGTATTTTTTTGTGTTTGTAACCCTAGAATTTACAGGTGAACCGTTCTGACAATTTGAATGCGGTTAAGATAAAAAAGAGGTAATTTTACAAATTATAATAATAATTTCCTTGCAGCACGAAGATGAAATGCGACACCTCTGTCGGCCGAAACAACTGGAGATAGATTTCTACTGGAGCAAACTTCGTGACGTGTACGACAATTATTTAGAACAGCATAATCCTATAATGAGCCACTATCAATCTCTGCAGGAAAAAGATGACTTCTATCAACGAGATATAGCGAGAAATGACTTGCAAATACAACAGGCTTCGGTAGGGTGAAACAATATATACTTATAAGATATTTATGACTTACACTTATATAAAGCTGAAGAGTTTGTTTCTTCGTTTGCACGCGCCACCCGCTAATCTGAAGAACTACTCGACCGATTTCAAAGTTCCTTACCCCTAGATATATAGATACGTGGTCCTAGACTGCTAAGATATCACGGGCAATGGCGGGGCGGACCGAGAGTAAATAATAATTTTTAAAATTAATTCTCATTCTTTCGACAAGTTCTATCTATTAGACAGAAAATATACAAGCGAATTGGGTAACTAAAATATTTTTTAATATTAAATAAACAGGAAACGCTAATAACACTACAAAAGGAGTGGGTAAAGGTAACAAATCTGATGAATTATAAAATAAAACGTATGAATAGTCATAAAGAAGACTTATCTAAGAGATACTGGCAAATGAAAAAAGACAGTAAGATGAATAGACGGAAAGAAGATGAGATTTTAGCGGTTATGGTCGACGCTAGCCAAGGCGCTAAAAAGGTAGTGTGTAAAAAGTACTTTTTTCGGCAACCACGATTTCGCCATATAGTGGATAATTCTATAGGGTCACGTAAACTAGTCACATAATTAATAAACTCCAATATAGGTTGCTAATAAACTCCAATAGGTACCTATAAGCTACCTATTATTCACGGACACAAAATACACAGCTAGGTAGGTCTAGCCTTTCATACACAAAATACCGGAGCCGGAGGCCCGTTTCCTTTTCCTCACCCGTCCTAGTCCATTCCTTCTTTCCAGTCGTTAATCCTTTCCTTTTCCCTTACCCCATAAAAGCGGGCAGCGCATTCGCAGAGGTACTTTTGCGAATGTTTATGGGCGGTGATGATCGCTTACCATCAGGCGAACCACCAGCTCAGTTGCCCGCTATGACACAAAAAAAAAAACCCAGCATTTATGAACTAACTGCTAAGCTCTAAGGAATTGTTCGCGCCGTCAAAACATAAAAATTGGGGATCGGAGACAAGACGAGCGAGTGAAAATTATTATTCTTTAAAGAAAACGGCACGTCTGGGTTCTGTGGTAAATTATGCTCTAGATTCTAAAACCTCAAAGAACGCACACAAGCCTTCTCTAAGGTGGGAACAAGTATGGTACCATTGCAAAGACAGACACAGACACAAACATATCTATTGTTATTAATTTCAGTATCTAGAAGATATGCTTACTAAACTGCAGAAGATAAATCAGATGGCCCAAATATGTAGCAAATACGAACATGACAATGATAAAATCTTGAAAGAAATCGAGAACGATGAACTGCCGCAAGACTTCGAAAACCTTGACGCTGCGATGATTGTAAGAAACCTTAAAAAATCTTAATTCGACTCCCATATAGTTAATTGTTGGATACAAATTTATGGAATTTACCGCAGCCAAACACTCGCTGATGACCAAATAAAAAAAAACACATATTTTTATACCATCGAATTATTGGCCTCTGAAAACTTTTTACAAAAATACTGTTTGCTGTTTAGAAACACCTTTACTAGAAACTAAATAGTTTTTTTGATCAAGTTTGAGATTTTTCGGTTTTTAAGGGATTAGGTTTATATATAGATAGTTTTGATACCTAGATAGGTACATTAAATTGGGGTTAAAAATATATAGCCTTAGATTACCTATTTTATTTGTTTGTATCTCCACCGCTCAAAAACAACTGAACAAGTTTGGATAACTAACTAAGATTCACATCAAATACTGATTTCATCCCTTATTCTAGACTGAATGCAAGGAATACAGCAAAATGGACAAGTTCCTATTAAAAGCAAATAGAGCTAAAGTCCAGACTATGTGTCTCAGAACTGAGAAAAATAAGCTTATCAAAGAAAATATTCAATTGAAGCAATACATTAAGAAATATCTCACAGATTTAGCATTAAATGATGGAAAAGTGAGACCACAAACTACTAAATTGCCCTCGGCAACAAATAACTTTGTGCCAAAAATGTAAGTAATTTTATCCCAGTTTACTTTATATGATTATTTTCAAAAAATATTGGGACCTTATATAACCTTAAGCATTAAAGAATTTAGTACAGTGTGACTTTAAAACTATTACAATATAAACATTGAATATAGTTATGCCCCTACAATAAAAATATCTTGTTGGTTTTTTTAAGTTGTGTAAAAATCATACTGCATTAATATTTGTAGCAACCGCCCAGTGACTTGTATTGAAGGAGCATTGTCAAATGCAGTAATACATGAGAAGCGTCTAAAATTAGAGAAAAAAAGAAATAAAGAAATTGGAGTGGTTCGATCATACCCTCGTGTTAATTGTTGGTAACACTTCTATGAAGACTGGTGACCTCCAAAATATATATAATGTCAAATTTAATTGTGATACAAATTTTGTGTTGCAATTAAAAGTCCAATTGGATTATTACAAATTATTACTTAAGAGTAAATGTTTGTATACTCGAAATTAATAATAATAAAAAAACAAAATGTTGTACAGAAAAATATGTTTTATTTAATACTATTTACAAAAGGGGGCACTTATTTAATCCATTGGTTTTACACCATCCAATCCTCCATCACCTAAATTCCACGGATCATCAAGAACCATTAACAGAGAAGCCAAATTCGTATATCCTTCAACATCGATAGTTTTGGTCAGTTCTTCAGAAAAGTGTATGTATTCATCGCACAAGATACAGTTTCCTTGATAAACACCATGAATTTCGTACCAACCTTCAAGCGGTTCACTCAGCGGCTTGTTTAATTTGATAAGAATTTCCTGGTCATTACCAGTTTTAACATAGAATCCATCATTTGCAGAAACTTTTGTAACTTTTCCCCACATGCTTACTTTCGCGCCTTTTGATTTAGAATCGAGTGTAGTTGTTCTTACATACGGCACGTATTCATCGTTGTCGGGGAATTCACTATCGTCGAAATCCTCATGATCCATTATTAGTATCAAAAATAAATTACAATACACAAATATTGAATAATATAGAAGTCAATAGCGAGTTAACGACTGTTTTATTATTCCGAACGAAATCTTCAAAGTTCAAATACCGGCATTACTGTCAAAATCACAAAGAATAAATAACATGCCAAATGCCATACAATTACAATACGTCAATTGCCGAATGGGGTTTGAACTTTGACATTTAGTAGTTAGAATGAAGTCCACAGCGAAGGTATACATATTAATAATTTAATTTCGGTTTGTACTGGTGGTCTGTGAAGCTTGATAGTGTGCGATTTGTCTACACACATTTATTCAAGTACTAACTGGTACCTGCGTCCTTGTTCGCGAGGACACTGAAATTGAACAAACTGGAGGAAGACCCTGTTTTTCTTCCCGAATTCCCGCAAACATCAAATGTTCTATCTATGTTTGATTTCAAAATCAAATGTTCTAGATCTGGATATTATAAGGCAACAAACATGTCCATTAGACTGAACAATGTTAGCAAAGACCTGATTTCTATACATGTTATAGTGTAGCTGGACTCTAGGAGTTCCATGTCAAGTGTTTCGGATCTTCAAATCTATTTTCTCTGCAGGAAATGTTCATCACGTGTAATAATTTTTGTTATGGCATAAATAAAACAGACATACAGACCTTTTGTTTGCCTTCGTGCTCTATGACTATTTTTTTAAACCCCCTTCCATTGTAATTTTTTAAACCAATCTCCTCGAATGAACCTCGAAAAAGTTTATAAAAACATAGTGTAGAATTAAAGTAAAACGTTGATGTGGCTAATTAGCAAAGAAAAAGTAATAAAATTACAAAATAATTACACTTGTGAATTTCACTTTAGCATACGCAAATTTTTAAAGCCTTTTAATTATAAAATATATATAAATTTTGGACCACGTGATATCAAGCAAAAAATTTTCAATGTGAATTAAATGTTTCAACTCTTGTTTTGTCGTCGGTTAATTAAATTGTATATTATATCACTAACTAGCCTTATAACAACTCTCTTCTATACAAAAATCATGTCATAAAATCGCCTTGTTGTGGCTTGAAAGAAAGGCAAAATAACACACTTTCGCATAATATAGTAAGGCTTAATTCATTTCATTCTTTCATATCGATTTACTGATGCATCAGTGTTGAGTATATTATTTTATATTTAAATGTTTATTGAAAGAACAATTTGGATTTTTTTCAGGCTGATATATTTATATTCGTAGTTTATTATAATACATAAGCTTAACAAGAAAGTAATAATCAATTCCCAAATACGGGTACAGAACAAACCGGTCGCCCAAATTCGTTTGCCCTATACCAGTGAATCTCCATTAAAATAGGTTCAGCCATTCCAGATACTAGCCTTGATATATAGAGTAACATTTCGGGTCGGGTCTGCAATCACATACGATATTTTAATTTTTATGCAAATGCTTAGTTCAATTCAAATTATCTTCATTGCTTTTGACACCTTCATACGAAGAATTAAAATTATAAGAAAGTATTCACCTTTGTCGTGTTGCCATAACATTGAGATATAATATGTGTGAAAATAAAACACAAAAGCACAATATACGAAACAATTTATTCTTATATTATATACAGTTTTCAATTCAAATTATATCAAACAAGCAGATGTCATTAATGGAAGATACAGTCTTTTCTAACCAATGAAATAAATCATTCAAACTATTGAACAAGGGACTGTAATCTCAGACGCAGGGTATGTGGAGTTGCTGTACTATTGACAAATACTACCTATATTTAAATCAAAGTAAACTTAGACTTCAACTTTATTACAAACGTATATTAGACAACATAATAGTCTAACATAATATCTTCCATTAAGTACCCAGAACAAAACAGAAAACTGCCGACCCTAGTAGTATTTAATCCTATAATCCTAAGCGTACACGTCCTCTCTGTCGGCGGCGATGGCGGGCGCCGTGGCGTCCTCCATAGCCGCGAAGTTCATGAAGTGTGCCGGCCGGTGCACCTCGTGGTAGAACTCGCGCGGGTTGCCCAGTTGCACGCCGTACTTCATGTTCGGGTCGTGGCGCACACCTTTGGATGGTTTGTAAATTAATAAAATATTCTGTGTGTGTGTATATTGATTTGTTGTTGATTGTTAAAAATTAAAATTAAACAAGTTAATTATTACACGAAATAATTTTCGAAAAATGTATAAGATACTCTTTTGTCATGGTGATCACATACTCCTTTTTTTTATTTATAAAACATCACTAAACAAGTAATCAAGTCTCCATATTACGTTGATATAAATAATGTTTAAATGCAATAAACATACCCATAAAGTTATAATTCCAACTGCCTTGCGACGGCACCATGAAGTACCCAAGGAATCTATCAGACAGCAACATTTGAACCTTTTCGTAGTGGCTGGGCAAGTATCCCTTGGGGTTATTGCCCCTGTCAGTATTCTTCACACCCCACTCGTACCCACTGGGGGTGAGTTTGTACGCTGTGAGCGAGCAGGAGCCGGGCGTGAAGGAGCAAGTGATGATGATCGTCTTTTCTCCGTCCCAGGATGGATTGTCGGCCATGATTTTTGCGTGCGCAGTTATGTCCTGCGTAGGAAAATAAAATCTTAGTTAATAGGTCAGGGCGAATCATTTACAAGTACAATTCCACGACAACGAGTAAAAATAAAAGCTATGTAAAGGCGCCAGTGATGCGATGTCCGAACAAAATCATTGGTCTCACCGTCCCGAAAGAGTGAACGATTACTGAGGCGGCATCATGGGTGACCGAGACTACTCGAGATAATATTTTTTTTTCTATTCTTCAAATATTTCTTATTAATAAAGCATATCAATGCTATTAAACCTAAAAATAAAAATAAGATCAATCTGTCCGACGATTGAATTAGGATCACGTGAACGCAAGCACACACGCACAGGTTTGGTTGCGTGCGCGCATATAATATGCACCCGTGTATCTGTGCTGGCTGCGTACCTGCGGCGAGAGCTGCGGCAGCTCGTTGGGCTGCGTGTGCATCCAGCCGAGCGGCTGCAGGTGTGCGAGCGCCGGGTGCTTGGGCAGGTGGCGCGGCAGGTGCACGCTCTGGTGCGTGCCCCACTGCGGCGGCAGCACGGCGCAGTGCACCTCGCGCACCTGCGGGTTGTCCGCCGGCGACGTGCCGTACAGGTAGCACGCGATCTGCAATAGACGACATGTTGTGAATTACTGAGGAATAATGTAAATTTAACTTTGGATGTAGCAATAAGTTTGGTTGGTTGGTCTATGATACAACATTTCATTTGCAATTTTTTTTTTTGTTGTATTCTGGAAATAAAATAATAAGAATATTTATTTGATGTATATTTCCATTTAGTATATTATTACTTAGTTCCATATATTATTACTTGAAATCATTAATGTTTAAATTATTATCATCATGATGATGATAATGAGCAGTGGTGGCTCAGTGGTGAGAACCTCGGACTTCAAAATCGATAAGTCGGGGTTCGAGACCGGGCGGGCGTGCAGGAAATAAATTGATTTTTCAATTTATCTGCGCATGTGGATAACATCACCACTGCTTAAACGGTGAAGGAAAACATCGTGAGGAAACCGGCATGTCCAAGAATCAAAAGTTCGACGACATGTGACATCTGCCAACCCGCACTTGGCCAGCGTGGTGGATTATGGCCTGAACCCTCATAGGAGGCCTGTGTCCCAGCAGTGGGAACATATATAGGCTGATGATGATGATGATAATGATTGTGGTATGATAAGTTTTGAAACACTTATTCAAGATTAAAATTTATGAAAGACAATATTACCTGTGCTCTCAAATCGGAGATTGTAACGAACTTCTTGAGCAGATTCTTTGGTAATATGTAGGTGTACCCGCTCTCCTTGATGTCGTCCGAGCTGACGTAGATGTGATTTGTACGCAGATGCAGATTCGTAGCGGATATAGCACGCACTCGCCATTCCGTTTTAGAACTGTAATGAAAATGTTTTAATTATAGTTTTAAATACATATATGTTTCTTATTTTATATTAAAATATACAGTGTACCAAACATTTGTAAATCAAATTACTTTATTGTTTAAAAATTATAAGCATGAATAATATACAATCCCACCAATATTATAAATGCATAAGTTATCGTGTCTCTACTTCTAATAAGTTCTATAATAAATAATTAAAGTTTCTGTATCAACAGAATCCTCCATTTTAATATAGTACGTACTACATATGTAGGGTACATTTAATTCACATATACTGCAAACCAACCTGAAAGTCTGCGACTCGTAATTGCTGGTGGTGGAGGTGATGATCTCGTCGCCGTGCTTGTTGACCGTGCGCGTGGTGGTCGCGGTCAACTGACTCTGCTCCTTGCTCTGCTTCTCGATTTCGGCAATCTGCTGACGTTGCGCCGACGGCGCGGATATCTCCATGCCGAGGATGATGTCGCGTATCTCGGACTGCGTGAGCGAAGCCACGTTGACGCTGGAGTGATTCAAATGGTTAAAATTCATTATATGTTTCGTAAAGATAGAGACTATAAAAGGGATTATGCTCACTTCATGCTTTCCCACTTTGACAAAGATCATACACAAAAAGAATCACGCCCATCTGTGAAAACTCACGAAGCTATCGTGTAACAAGACCAAAAAAGTATATAAACAGTCAATTAAATAAAAGACCCTCGTTTTCGGGAACGCCGTTTACAAAATAACTGTACTCACTTGTTCTTCTTCCCATAGTCGGCCAGTATCAAGTCCTTGAGCTGCACCTCGACCTTGATCCAGTCGTCGTCGCTGAGCGTCGGCCAGATGTGGTGCGGCTCGGTAAGCGTCGTCTTGTCCGGCTTCAGCAGCACCTTGGTGCGCTCCGTATTCACGTGCAGCGCGCGCAGTATGAGGATCAGACGACTGAACGCCTGGTGGGATGGATTAAATGTTATACACACAGGAGATTATTGTTGCTATTTTAATATAAAATTGTAATTTAGTGCTAAATAAATTTATATCTATAAATATAAAAGACGTGAGATTAATCCGTAGGTATAGGTTAGCCCCGAAACCAGCGCAACTCTACCTACTTAGAAACGTTTTAAATAAATTATTATTAAGAAAGCCTAGTGAAATGATTAAAAAAATATCAAAATATTTTATAGGCATAACATTAATACAAAGGTCTTTAAAAAAATTATTTGGTGTACATATACTGTTTTGAAAATCTCATATACAACCAAATAATTTGCTAATTTGTTTCAAGAATAACACTTACTGTATATGATGAAATAGTCTTCAACCAATCATCGTACAAGTTGAATAGCACCATCTGAGGCTCCGTGGCCTTCAGGATGAGGTCACCAAACTTCTCCACTTTCAGACAGGCTTGGAATGGCAGTTGTAACTCGGAACCCTTGATCACGATGTTCGGGAAGTCGAGTAAATGCACCTGGGATGAAATAATTACGATTAAAATAGACGAAATTACAATGTATACATTCGAATTAACAACTAATTAAATAAATCATTATAATGTTGCAGGTAGGAAGTCACGTTATACCTATTGGTACGTAATAAAAAATGCAGAATATAAATTTGATTATTGTTACCATCATTTTAGTTCCAGACTAATACAAATGACAATCATAACTCAATAAAACATTATTACACATTATGTTTATGATAGATGCCAAATTTAAAAATTGTAGTAATGTTATTATGGAAGAAAATTCTTATAAACCTACCTCAAGTGGATCCAACATTCCCTTTCTAGTGACGATAATCTGCTTTGGCTGTTCTTCAACTGGCAGCGATCGAATCAACGCCGCCACTTCTTCAGCCGTTTTCCATTTTGCGAGCTAACATATAAAATAAATTTTATGAGAAGCTATTTAACGACGTATCGAATATTTTATATATAGTAGTTTCTCCGTATATTACCTGTCCTAGACGTTTCTGGCCGGCCCACACGCTCGTGTGAATGATCTTCAAAAACAGTTGTCCCGTACGCGGGTTGAATATAAAGATGGCGCCGTTTATCGGTTTCGTTGTAAGATTACCCTCGAATGTTTTGTGGATCGTCACACGGTATACGTTTGTGTCGTCTACGAACCTGTATGAAGAGCAGAAAAAATATTTCATACTATTGCGTATTATATTCATTTATAACTTTTGCAGTTCCAATTCTTTTAATTAATATAGTTCAACAGTTAATGAGTTATAACATAATATAAAAAAACATATTTTTTACTTTTTAGAACTATTAAATTAATCTATTTATAATTATTACTATTTTAAATAGATCATACGGTTTATTAAAGTTATTAAAGTTAAAAATTATATTTAATATATCTTACCAAATAATCTGATTAGAGAACAGCTCTCCATAATTCTGACTGGACAGGTAGGGCTCAGTCGGTTCAGACGAGTACAACTGGAGGGCTTTGCGTATTCTCTCTCGCAACACGTACAGCGCGGGGTTGGCCTTCATTATTTTGGCCATCGCCTGCTGGATTAGCGGCTTGCATCCCGGGAACCAATTGCCGTATGCACTGTTGATTAGATTAAGATTGGCGGAATTAGAGGGATACACATAAATAGTCTGGAGTTAAACCTTTATAGATAAAATAACCCAAAAAAAATCTAATCTTAAATGATTATGAAGGATGTATTGTAGCTTTTATATTCAAGAAAAGAACAAAGAATGAGTATAATATGGTAATTATTAAGTCATGAAGTGATGCAAATAGCACGATCTAAAATTCCATCTAGTAATTCTCTTCACTATGCTTCTTGCCAACTTTTAAATTAGAGATTTCATAGTTAATATATGTAAAATACACGGATTTATTTATTAATGATTTATTCAGGCTATTCATACTAAATCTATAAAGTACATACATAGCTATTATTTTACCTGTGCAAGTTATACGCCAAATCAATAGCAATGAGCAGCCCGGTGGGCGAGGGATATATTGACATGTTGTCAGTTGTGTAGTCGAGGAACTTGGCCCTCGCGTATCGCTCGATGTCGTGCGAGTCGTAGTCGCCCCAGCGCAGCTGAATGTCGAGCCAGTACTTCTGCGTCGTTGTGTTGTCCATTGTGTCTCTGGAAAACGAAATAATAGTCGTCAAAAGATCATGAAACTTTTTTTTATTACAAGAAACATTAACTTTATTTATTCAGCTATAAATGAGAAGAAAGTCGGTTTTTTTACTCAGTATTTATACGGCTTTGATAACTTTTTAATGTGTTGGATAGTTTTAAATTAGACACTATTATGCCCTATATTTCGCTTATAATTTATAGAAAATGTTTGGTAAATACAGAAGTGACCTTTAATTACAACCAGAATCGCATCGCAGGCTATAAATATATTATTTCTCATATTTAAAATAAGCAAATAATAACAACTATTTTCACATTTTCAATTTGACAAAATGACACTTCTATTTTAAATGAAAATCAATAGACCCACTACTCATATCAACGTTTAAGAATAATTGACTCACTTCGTATCAGCCAGGAGCGAAGGCCGAGACACATTCCACTTGTATGCAGAGAACAGGAGAATGTCGGCGCAGGAGGAGTTCATTTTGTAAGATTTACGCGGGTGAATAGTTTCCTTTTGCACAGTTTCGATCTCGAGTGCATCTAGCTCTTGATCAAATACCTATATGGAATGATAAATAACTTGTTTAATTTGATTGTATCAAGGTATCTTATAATATAATAATAGCTCCGTTTTTCATTGAAAAATTACAATTCTCTATAATGCAATGTGATTAAAAATATAATTCTTTTAAATTTGAAATAGAATAGATATTAAGGCAATTCAAAATCTCATAAGAAGCTTGATATATTTTAAATGGACACTTACCTGACACAAGTCCATAACAATAGACTCATGGACCTTCTGCCACAAGTGAGCTCTGAATATTTGGATGAGAGAGATTTTCAATGTAGGAATCTTGCCATGCATGAAAATACCCGTCAAATCTAATTGTACCTAGAAAAGCAAACATCAGTTTCAAAATGGGTTTATCTTTTATCTATAGATATTAAAAGTTGCATTTTTCACATTTCAAGTATTGTACATTTTCTATTACTTACTATGATAATCATTAAAATACATCAATGCTATTTACCTGGAAACCAACATACACGTTGGCTCTGTTGATAGTGGGCGACCACCAGAGTGTGAATCGCCGGTTCGGAATTTGGTTCAAACCGGATCGCTGGGCGTTTGTCAGTTTCTTGTATTTCATCGATTCTTCGAAACCTGACGCCTTCTCCCTGTATATATTAAAGTTTTAGTATTATTAGTAGATCTATTTATATCAATACTTACTTGGTAAATAACATTATAGACTATTGCTGTTTCATAATATTTTTCGTTGATATTTTGCTAGATCATCAGTAATTCTATTTAATAATAAGTGCAAACATTATTTTCTATCTTACAATTCATATTCCTTTTCATTCTTCCAAATGATTTTTGTCCCCAAGAAAATAATCCTTTTTGGGCCTCGATTGCTTTTCGCTGGTAAATACACAGCAATAAAAATTTAACCAGAAGAATTTATTCAGAGGAATTAACGTCGGATTCACAAGCACTAAAACTCCAACCTGAATCAACTTTTGGTTAGGACATTTCTTTGTCCCTGTTAGTGTAACTTGTTATTATTAATGATAGAAGATTATGCTCGCTCAGTACACAAAACTCACCAGAACAAACCCTCCCACGTGGGGAAGTATGTTCCCTTGAAGAGTGTATGCTCCAGGATGCCCTCGACACCACCGAGCGCTTGTATCATGTCCGTCCTGTAGTTGTTCAGGTTCCACAGCTTGCCGTCGTGGCGCTGGTGCGTCCACCAGAAGGGATTTTGTTTTAGGACCTGGGAAATTAGACAATTGTAAAGAAAGTCATGGATGTAGGTTTAAATCACAACTTGAGGGTTGAAAATTTACGTAATGTTTTAATTACCTGATACTGTTTGAACTCAGTTCGAATCCGCCATCCCTTATCGTACGCGAGCGTGTGCCTGTCCTTCTGGAACAGCGTGTTTATTCTTGGAATGCCTCTATCCCATGAGTCTTCCAAGTCTTCGAGTGTTAAACGCCTAGAAAACACAACTTATTTCGATATACATACCCTTTAGATTAATAATAATATAAATGTTTAATTATAATCAGATAGCGTAGTCTCAGACAGACGTGCCTACAAACATTGCGATCGACAATTTTGTAGCACACGCCCATCCCCAGAGCACAGGGATTCTCTGGTTTCAGGACCCCTACGCAATTCATCACGTGGTAGTAAGTGTAATATACTAGTTCAACTACAATATACGGGTGATCCATAAATTACGTCAGACGAACCGTACTTATTACAGACTGTCACATTTTAAGAAGCACACATTTTGGGTATGGTACGGTTGGGTGTGAGCTGATTCGCACACACTAACACTTCATTAGACTTACGAAGCTTCCCCAACTAAAACTCAAACATTACCTGTTCTGCGCGTTGGCCTCCTGCCGTTTGAGCGCATATTCCGCCCAGACCCTCTGCGAGTCCACAAACTCGGCCTCCCAGGGCTGGATGTAGCGGTACAGGTTGGGTATCAGCTGATCCTCGTCGTGGGACATGCCTGAGCGGAAGTGCGTGATGCCGACGTCCGTTTGTTTCGACCAGCGCAGGTCCGACTTGAGAGTAGAGAAAGGGAAATTATTATTTATTTGTAGTTTATACGAAATTATGTCAAAAGATAAGTACCTTCAGTCGTATTATAACAAAAAATATATTCTTTACGGCTAGTAACAGTACCCGGGAATTTTTAATGTTTAGTCCTTTCTATATTTAAGTCATCCAATTATGTGATATAAAAATATGACGATCTTTATTAAAACGTTCTACATCTAATTACCTGTGGAATGAGCACATGCCCCATAGACAACATTCCCAAGCCACCCAACTCTTTGGGCGTATAGAACACTACCGGTGGGAAACGGGAAGGCATTTTTGAGTTGAGACCAATCTTGATACGGGTCTGAATCTTATTCTCACACTTAACAAGCAGATCTAATAGCTCTTGGGTATTGACGACTGCTTCACGGAAGTAAGTCATCAGTCCTGCAATAATAAATATTTAAATATGAATATCTATCAAAGTTAGAACAAGAGCTAATAAACACTTATTAAAATTGGCTTTTTTCTTGTTTAATTAAAGTAAACAAAATCGTTTTGCATAAATTATTGATTTTATTCAAAACGATTATGTTTAGTTAATTATTACATAATTTAATCATCCCAAAATCATACCATATTATTTTTGTTTATGTCATAGAACACTAACCAATAAGCGCCGTGTTCCACTTATTGACGATCTTCGTGAACGTGGTGGACCCGGACGCCATGAGTATCTGACGCACGCGGTTGTGGAACCTCGCTAGCGACTCATCGTCGACGCGCAAGTAGCATTGGGCCGTTCTCTCCTTGGTCACCTCGTTTTGTAAGTTCCACACACCATCCCGGTGAGACAGTTCCTCATTTTGACTGCGACACTGTAAATAATGTTATTTAAAAAAAAAAAGCACAAATTATTGTTTAAATTAGACGCTATTAGGTCTATACTATTTCTGCTATTAAACTAAGAAATTAAAATATGTATGTGGTGTATAGAAAAAAGTATAACATAATTTTTGTATAGGAAAAAAAAATATTTATCATTAACTGAGTACATACCTTTGGTAGAATTCTGCACTCAAATCCAGCCATATTAAAGAGCAAATTGGGATTGTCCTTGGAATAGACAGAAACAAAGCTATTCTCCCACTGTATTGTGGTTACGGAGCGCGGCAGACGGTTCTTTATATCCCAGAATACTGCTCGACCCCTGGATTTTCAAAAATATTATAATTATGAATGCAAATATATGAAAAAAATACAGAAAATACTAGTGTATTAACATCATATTAGGGGACAGGAATATAAGTACATACTAAAATTTATATTTTTAATCAAATTCACGCTCGTCGACCTAAAATATCCATACAAATAAATGATTAAAAATCTTTTTTATATTTAAAACTAGTCTTAAATTTCTCAATATTTGAAATTATTCTAACGTTACAATAATAACGTATATCAACAGATTTTTCACTGAGTACTTACTGAGATTTAGTACAAACAGGAAACAATATTTCTCACATAATACTCACAAGTTAACGTCGTGTTTCATGAGTCTCATCCTCGCATCACGGGGCCAGCACTTCTTGTTGTTGTAACCGACAATGTTCTCATTGTTGGGGTCGGGGTGCTCGGTGAGGTACCGCTGTATTAGATCGCGCGCCTCTTCGGCCGTGAATCTGTATTGTAATTATTTTATTCTATAAAATATTATAGTACATATAGTAAAATTCGATAAAAGGCGGGCAAAGAAAAAAACAGTATCTCAATTTTAGATTGTGATAAGATATTTATAAATCAATGAATTTCAAACCTATTTTACTACATACTTAGTATTTATAATTTGCAAACAACCAAAACAGAGATATGCATATACTGACTGTGTAGTTCAGAATTAATAGCCTATTTTCACAACTATATTATGTTCATTATTGGAGAAATTATTAGCTTTGACGGTATCTGCAGAATGAGTACTATATATTTTCAAGTTAAAACTAGTTTTCCCTTATAACGCGTTGTCCCTAGGTAGAACTATGTAAATCTATGTATCCTATGTATAAGTTATAACGTAAAAGGTGTTGGATTACCATATTAAATAAAAAAAAAAATGCGAACTACCACATAATCACTATATGCATAATGAACACAGCAATGATGCCCAAGCAAAACCCACCTAAAGAATATATGAATCCGGTCGACGTATCTACAGTACAGGCGTATCGGATGCGCAGTTTCCACGTTGCGATCTTGGTACGCTAGGAAGTCGTTCGGCAGCTGCGGCGGGCCGGCCATCTCGCTGGCGCGCTGCAGACCCAGCACCAGCAAGTCCAGCACCAGGCCGTAGTACTGGACTATGAACGATGCGAATTGCAGGCCTCGAATGATGCCGTACGAGTTCGTGTGGTTCATGTCCTATTTGTAGATGTAAGTTAGTCATTTTTTAGGTATGCAGTATATTTCATCGAAATTTATTTATTTACTTCCCTATATAAAACGTAACATAAGCAATGTTGAATAGAAATTATGTGCCATATGGACACACAAACGGTCGATATCATCAGCATTAATTAATTTATTGTAAAACAAGCTGCACCCGGCAAACGCTGTTCTGCCTTACTCTTATCATTTAGGGGTATGAAAAACAGATGTTGGCCGATTCTCATAGATACCGGATAAGCACAAAAAATTTCAACAAAATCGGTCAAACCGTTTCGGAGGAGTATGGCAACGAAAACTGTGACACGAGAATTTTATATATTAGACTAGCTGCACCCGGCAAACGCTGTTCTGCCTTACTCTTATCATTAAGGGGTATGAAAAATAGATGTTGGCCGATTCTCATAGATACCGGATAAGCACAAAAAATTTCATCAAAATCGGTCAAGTCGTTTCGGAGGAGTATGGCAACGAAAACTGTGACACGAGAATTTTATATATTAGAAGATATAGCACAGTGCATATTGTAGCATTGTGTTTTAGCAAATTTCTAAAAAATATTAACATCAACCTAGTTAAAATCGAAGAATAGTAAATGAAGTCGATTTGGAATGATCAGAAAGCGTATTGTCAGACGAGTGTCCCCTAGGCTCGATGCGATCAGCACGGCCGCGGGCAACACCCGCCCCCAGAGCACAGGGCCTCTCTGGTTTCAGGACCCCTACGCGGTTCATCACTTCATTCATATTGCTGATTATTATATTTATCTTCATTCATAAAACAAAGAGATCGCATTTGTTTCATTTTATTGATTTTATAAAACTATTTCGATTTATTCAACAAACTTTCTACATTGTTGCATATCAGTTTCATTCATTAATTTGAGCAATTAATAAAACAATAACAACTAATTAACTATCATTGAGTGAAGCCATTTTTTTTAGCCGAGAATCACTCCATATAACAATCTTGCAACGGAGATAATATGATACAAGAAAACTCAATCATATATATTTTAGTTATAATAATAACAATAAAGTGTATACCTTGTAATTAATAACGACGTTATTCTTAGCGGTCATATAGTCAGCAATATTGTGGTCGACTATCAAACGCAGCAGCCTGTTTAGAAGCGTGAGATCTATCTTCTCATACAACTTTTCAAAGCGCGACTCCAGTAGCACGTTGCATTCACCTTCACCGACCTCCCACACATCTTGCAAGTTGTTTATACCTGTATAAAGATTGGAATTAGCATTGTTTTGCTACTAATTTGTATTAGAAAGAAATACGAAATAAGTTTATTTTGACACATACACGAAGATAAATATAACAATAAAGGTCACTTATTAGGTACTTAAAATATATATGTGCCTTAATTAGGCCCACCACTCAGCATAATAACACTGATTTTCAGTGGATGCCTTACGTATTATTGACAGTGGATGTATTCATATTAGTACTGTTTTTTCGAAAACTATTACTAGTGATTAAGTATCAATAGTATTAAAGTTGTAGGTTGCTTAAATACTCATAAGGTCGCCTTCTTATTCATATTGAATAAAATTGTTCCAGTAGAAAAATTATTGGATTTGTTCACTGTTAAAACTATAATAACTCCATAGCACATTACATACACAGTTGAAACACGATTTATTTAAAATTTGGTACACATATAAAACTTTAATGTCGTCACACCTCTCATATCACAAAATAGTAAAAAGCTGAAAAACACAAAAGACAACATGTATATTCCCAGAAAGCCAAGTAGATGGATGTAATCAACCAAGGTGAGGTTTGTAACAAGGGGATGATATATACACACGAATCTCCATGCCACAACGCACACAATGGGCAATCACATTGGTATGTTCTTTCTTGATATTATATTCTTGATAGTTGCCATGGTGAACACAAAGGGGTCAAAATATTACAATCAAATATATTTTCATTCGGAGGGTTGATCAAGTAAATCACATAAATTTTTATTTCACTTCATTACATGCAGTATTTCCAAAGTTATAACAAGGAGAGAGTTTGAGAAGATCTTTTTTGAATATCCGAGATAACGCTTTTGCTGTAATGTCAGAATCGCCTTCCAGTGTGGTGTGTTTATATAGTTAATACTAATAAAGTATCTCATATAATTAAACTAATTCTCCAACTTCACAAAAAAGAGGTTATCAATACAACTACATTTTTTGTGTTTGTTATCTCATAACTATTTATTGCCTGAACCAATTCTTTTTTTATTCCACATTTTTTTTAATTTCATTTGGGACCATTCCAATTTCATCTAGTTCAGACATTTTGAAGTATGTTTAGGTATTTGTTAAATACAATTATTTCGTTTCGATACGTTTACGATTTTGTTAAAAAATATTATTTGTTTCTTTCCTAACCCCGCGACAATTTTTCGATTCGTAAAAATCGAAATTTTTTTTAAAAAGAATTTCGGAGTTTACGAAACCTACGAGAGAACCTCTTATGCTAAAAAAAACCTTCATTCATCTTTTATGTTAGGCTCGAACCGTTTAACAACCGGTAAAGAAAAACGCGTATGTTGTATTTTTTAAGCTTATGGGTTATAATATGAAAAAGATATTATATTCCCTTATCAAAACGAATATAAAAAAAAACATAGTTTATATAAACGAAAATTAGAGCCTCGCTGCCTCAGCGCCCTGTTTCCTACACTTTTTGTTTGGTAAAATGAGGCAAAGGTAATTAAAAAAACAAGGATACACTTATTATTACACAACATTCAGCTTCAGTTTTAGGGGCTCTTCCTCAGTTTGGGTCAAAAGACACATAAAAAGAATTATTCTATCAGATATTTTTATTGTTGAATTAAAGCAGATTTTTTTTGGTAATATTTATAACGGAAATCTATGTAACTAAGATTTTTATTGTACAGTGGCGTTGAGTACACCACTTAAAATGAAGGCGCTTGTAACGTAATCGGACATAGCGTGTGGGGGCCCGCGTTTTTAAAATCTTCGGCTCGAAGTACGCACTTTGATCGTACATATATCAGCCATTTTTTAAGATATAAAAAATCAAAACATAGATTTTCTCGTAATTTTTTTGTAGAATTATTTCGTATGCAACGAAAAAAATAGTTTGTTAGACCATGCACGCCACATTACCTTGACACCACTTATACACGAGCAGCGGCGAGGGCTCAGTGTCCGCCGGTTTGACCCACGGCGGCAGCAGACGACGTTTGTCTGCTTCATACCAGAGATATTGGTCCAGGTACGCATCTGTTATCTTCTCGAGGGGTTCCACGTCGTATACTGGGACGAGATGCGAATAGAGGTCCATGAATTCTATGCCCACCTGTGAATTATTTATTAATTAGGAAATGCAGTGCATCATGATTGCTAGAAAATTTATGAATCTCCAGCTAAGTGTTAAACAAGAAATTAAATACATAGTTATAAGATCATAATCATGTATTTCATATAACGAGCTAAATATTTATAAAAAAATGTGTAAAGTGTGTCATAATATCTTTGCCTTACTTTATACTGAAAGAGTTAAAATATGTAACAAAAAATATTCATGACATGACATAAAATTAATGACAATATTAAATTCAGAATTTTTCTATGATAAAATTTTTTCTGTTCTTTGAAAATGTGTCCTAAAGCATTTCAATGCTATAAAACTAAAAATTAATATTAAATTGTTTATGTATTGAATAATTTGTAATCTACATAAACCTACCTCTCTGAACGTTCTTTGGGTGAGCAAATGACGTTTGATTCTCGAGAGCGCCTCGTGCGGGTTGTCATACGCCTGCTCGATCAGGCCCAGCTCCTCTCTCTGACTCTGGTTGAGCCGCGACTTAACGCTGTAGGCTTCTTTCAGCCTCTCGAGCGCCAATATGAGCAGTTTCGTGTCGTGCTTGTACGAGAGGGGAGGGAATGGGATGGGAGCGAAACGGCGTGACTCCAGCCAATGCACGGTTGTTGTGTAGATGGCAACGGCTTCCTCTGGCGAGATGTAAGGCCCATCCTGAATAGTAACAATAATAATGATTTATTATTATAATAATAATAGTTTATCTTTGTATAAATTTCACACTGAGAACTCAATTATTTTAATTAAAGAAAACACCACTTGCTGAAAGATTAGTGATATATGATAAAAAATAAATGAAACATTATTCATCATAACACAATAACTTCAGATATTAAGATAAATATGATAAGTATGTTCCTATTACCAAAATTTTCAATCTTACAAACAAACACTACAAACCTTTAGATAGTTATGCTGACGCTCCTGCTCCGCCTTCAGGTACAGTCTAGTGAGCCGCCCGAGATTCTTCTTGCACACAGTCTTGTCTACGGTTGCACCTCGCCGTATTCTCTCTCGATTGTAGTGCGCCGTGTTCGTCCACCAGTCTGCCTTCATTTTGACATAGCGGAGAATCATGTTCTCTATTGGCGTTGGCAGACCTGGCACCTGTGAGTTTCAAATTAAAATCAGAAAACAGTATATTATAAGTAGTTAAGTAGAGCAAGTACCAAATATTATCTTTTAGACGATAATATTGGGCAGCCAATAAAATCCCTAATAGGATGTATCTTGAGGCTGTAGAAGCAGCCATTACAATATTTATGATTTTGATAATCTTAGTAATAAATAGAATATGGCTAGTTACAATACAATTTGTTATTATTGGATTTTTCACGTCATACATCAACACGTATTTATCAACATAAATACTTGATTTTAAATAACAAACCTTCCAAGGTATATTCGCCTTCCAGCAGCGCCATGCTTCAGACAGATGCTGCAGGATAGTCCTGGCCTTGTTCTGCTTGATACCTTCCGGCATCATATCCACAATGTCGTGCATCACGGACGCGCGCAGTTCCAGGTCGAAGTGAGATTCGACGCGCTGCTTGGTCACCGTCTTTGCGACACCTTAGTAAAAAAAAAACGTATGTGAAATAAAAATTCATATCACGAAGGTTTACATATTACTTGTCCAGTTCATCGACTCATTTTTAATTCAATATAATTCATTTATTCCTATCTATCACACAACTTAATATGGAAGAAGAAATATTTGTTATCATTATAATAGTCCATCTAAAGTATTTTTTTTTTAATATTATGTTTACCCTTTGAATGTCGTCCTTCGAATTGCCTAGATAGCAAGTTTCCAAGCCACCTCTCTAGCAAGGGAGTAATACCCCTCATAAAGAAGAGCCACACCCGCCAACCTGGCGCCCAGAAACCGCAACCAGGGCCCTTGGACACTGGTCCCTAATAAAAATACAATTTTAAATTAAACAAGATGTCTATTTCGACATTGATGATAGATTAATTTTAGTGACAAGAACACTGCCAGACAGTCAAATTATGTGATAGTTAGTTGGTTAAAAAGTTTGTCATAAAAGAAAAATTTGAACCAAAATCAATAAATTTAATCAATAAATTCTTGATGGTTTTCAACTGACTTAAAAAAAGGACGAAGTTATTAATTCAACTGCATATTTATTATTTTTTTGTAATCACGTATTTTATTACTGTTTGGACTGATTATTATGATAGTTTATTTAAAAGCTTGTGCTTGCCATGTGCTCTCATTTAAATTTGATCTAGTTAAGACAATTTGAAAACGTTTAGTTTTTTGTTTACAAAATAATTAGGCAAGTACAGTTAGTGTGTGTATTACTCACAGTATTAAATCTGTAATAGATGAGATGTTTTAAATCCTTGCACATCCTGATCTGTCTCATGAGCTTGTATTTATACCGGTACATGCCAGTTAGTTGACCAACATGGGCAAATATGTATTGCAGTCCATCGGCCAATTGGAATGAGTCCACATTGTTAAGACGGTATTGCACATGAGAGTCCACTATCAGCTTCGTAAGGCGGAGTATTTCTCGACACAAGTGGAATGCTGAAAAATTTTATAGCCACATTTGAGCTTTTTTGAAAAGAACCTAGCTGTTTAAAGTAGAAAGTTAGGTTTTGCATATTCAATAAACAAACAAATTGTTGTACATTATGATAAAAAGTTGTGATTAACATAAATAATATAGTAATTGTCTATTTCTACAATAACTTACCATTTCCGAATCGCGACTTCTTTCTCTCTTTAGTTGTGAGTGTTTTGACAGGCTTCAAGTTAAAGTTATAATCAAGATGTAGGTAATTAAGGTTTTTTCTGTGAATGAGCAAGTTAAGCATATTGTAGCCCTGTCTGCACACTTGGAGACCAGCTTCCACCCAGTCAAGCGTTGTTGTTTGAAAGAATTTTGTTGATTTGAAGGAGCGGAATAAATATCTGTGGAAAAAAGGAAAATTGAACAATTGTGTTGTTAATTTAAAAAAAAATAAGATCTCTATCTGCAAAAGCTAATGCAAAGTTAAAATGAATAGAAACACTCACCTCTTCTTCTGCGGCTTTGGTGGACGATGTTTGAGTGCATTTAGTACGTAATATTTCAACAATTTCTGATACGAAACTCGTACTTTCACGGGTTGCCCTGGTGGACAGTGTTCTTTGTACCAGGTTTTTACGAGTGGTACATCGATGGCTCGACGACAACGTCCTATGGAGTACATGTAATATTAATGAGTAATTAAGAAGAAAAATCTAGACTTAGAATAAAGATGGATGAGTAAAAACTGAATAATTTGTACATCAGTATACAAATTAGTAGAGCTGATGTAATATCTCACCTGATCTCATATTGAATGGCCTTGGTGCCCATAACAAAGCTATGCCATTTGCTGTGTTATCTGTGTATAATGCAGTCTCTTGCAAGAAGGGAGTCACTTCTTCTGGTAAAACAAATTCTTCCTCATCAGGCACAGGATCAAGAGATTTCACAGTATGTCTGTGTGAAATTGGATTGATAAGAGGATCAAAGTAGAAGGCTGGCAAGTCTGGATCTTCTGTTTTAATGTAGACCACATTTGGTGTATGATACCTGCAAGAAGAAAACACATAAACTATGGAGGCTGATTAAATTAATTACACTGAAATAAACGAAATAACAAATTTAAATTTAATTAATGAAGAAAAGCAAAGATGTAATTTTAAATTACAAGCATAATTTTACCAAAATTGACACTATTAAAAAAAAGTTAAACACATAAAATGGACTCACCATGACAATTGTACAAAGTGTGGCAGATTATTATACAAATATGGAAATGCAATCCTATATTCAGTTCTGATTGGTTGACGAATGATAATCTTATTAATGTCATTAAATTCATTCCAATCCTCATCTCCAGCAGAATTGTCCTTTACTAGAGGCTCAAACTTTGGTCCTCCAGGAATAGCCATGTTCAGAGCTTTAGCAGTGAAGAAACTCTTGGAATCAAATAGATAGAAATAATTATCATCCACTAAGTCTGTGAGCAACTGATTTGCAAGTCTATACAATGTTGCCATCTGGGGTAGTGTCAAATTCCATTTTCTGTATGTAGATCCATTGACATGAACTGTTCCTAGTAGGGGTTTGTGGTCATAAAACCATGAAGCGACAGCGCCATCTTCATCTGGGTCTAATTCTATTTGAATAGGCTCAAGGGGTTCAACATCTAAAATATTGTCTGCATAGTCCAATGGAGGTTCCTCATCGTCAAATGGGGGAAATCTCATTCTTTTGAAATGTCTACGATCTCGCTTCTCACGCCGCATCATAATCCACATGGTGCCCCATTGCGCTATGTACACTGGTTCTATTACCCATGGAATTTCATTCACAAAAGTAATAGCTCCAGTAATGTGATATAGTACTTTTACATCTCTGATTTGCTCCCAGGGCATGGGCATATTTTCTAGTAGTTTCATCACAGCATGGGGCATGTATTTCAGTGCACCAAGATACACACGTTTGTCATGTCTGTATTTTCTGCTTGTCATGTCGCCATGGTCCCGAATAATTTTTCTAATATGTTCAGGTGGCATATCTTCCTTTTGTGCATCGACAAAACCAAACTTTCTCTTTTCGGCGAAACGTTTTGACTGCAGTTGGAGCCATTTTGTAGCTGTTAAAAAAATATAATGTTAACTTTCTAACCCATCAATGCCAATATTCAATAATTACAAATGTTATAAGAATTGGAAACTTAATTGGTATTAACAAAAAAAGTTTTTATAATCTTGACCATAGTATTTTCTTGTGTTTGGTTTCACGCGAGTATTATACATTTAGAAATTAAAAACTTTTCAACGGATTTTAAACGCGATTTATTCATTCAGTCCGGTCAGTCTCCCCGTGACCACGCTCGCTGTAAAGTGTTCGAAACGTCGGGTTAATAATATAATGAATAAATCGCGTTTAAAATCCGTTGAAAAGTTTTTAATTTCTAAATCTTGACCATTCTTCTAAAAACATCTTATATCAGCATTTTTTTTAATATACTATTTTCATTGAAGTAAAACTTATGAATGTTCATAATACTTGATTTGAGGATTAGGGCACATTTGTAGACGTAAGGTCGATTGCAGACCTTATGCCTCTATAAATAGATTGCTGACATAAAATTGGAAAGTATTGACAAGAGGAATAAAGGAAAGGTCTGGGAAGGGTAAGGAAAAGGATATGGCCTATATGTATGTGTATTCACAGCATGCATTGGGGATTCCCAATATTGTACAATATTCAAAATAGGTCTGGGAATCTCCCCATCACATAGATTTATGTGATGGGGAGATTCCCAGACCTACAATACTAATTACTTAATGTATGGAAGACAGTATTAGAGACATGCAATTATTTCATGACTATGTGCTATGGAGTGTGCTACTTTCCATGCACAATGGCACATGTTCCAAAGTGTGCTTGTCTCGCACATGTGAACAATTTTTTTAAGACATGCAATCAGTTGCAAGACTAAGCAGATGAGGTGATGAGGATTTCCAATTATGTAGACGACGAGACCAGTGTCTCATCTGCCTCTAGAGTACATCCTTCTTTTTCATCCTTTTCGCTTTACAAGAAGGGTTTACGAGTTCATGGGCAAGTGGATTGGGGTGACATATGAACAAATAATTTTATTTAAATCTTAACATGTTGAATTGAATAAATGTTTGCAACAACAGCATTTTCCACTGACACTAAAATGGAAAATTATATCCATTGCAATTAATTTACCCCACAGGAAATAGTTTCAACATCAATCTTGAATTGTGAAACCTTAGTGCCCCAAATGGGAATAAGTATAAAACATTATTTTTATTTCTGCATCAATTCAATTCTACATTCAATTATAACAATTCTTTAAATGATTGTAAAAGAAAATATAAAAAGAAAATCAATCATCATTATCAGCCCACACCAGGGATACTGGCCTCGTATGAGGGTTCAAGACCATAATCGATACAATGCCAGTTTCTTCACAATGTTTTGAGCAGTGGCTATGTGAATATGAATGTGTGGAGATAAATTGAAAAAATCAATAAATATCTTGGATACTTGCCTATTTATTATTTTTACTTTTTATTTACTCATTTTTAACCTAAAACTTCAGTTTAAGTCTGAGATCTTTACCACTGAGCCACCTCTGACACAATATTTTACAATATTTTGAAATTTGTAATATAATAATCTTCAGCAGTTTGTAATACTATGTAGTAAATATAATGTTCCAATAATTTTAGTTGAATAGTATCTTTTCTCTTTATTATAACAGTTTATATTATGTTCAGTAGAAAGTCTTGTGTGTCAATTATTGACTAAAGGTCTCTGTACAAGACATTGTATAACCATGGGAAGATGAGATATATATTTTTAGAGATCTGCATATAATTTTGAAAACCCTAGTTTGCAATCTTGATCTGTATTTGTTAGAATTTATTAATTAATAAAATAACTAATAATTGATACATAATATTTTTTTGTATATAATTATAGTTTGATATATAACCATGCATCAATAAGCATAGTATTTATATGTACCATAATAACGTAATAAACCAGAGAGTTAGAAGCATAAACAAATATTTTCTTGTTCAACAAAAACATAGTAAAATGTATAACCTTAAAACTACAACAAGATTTGTTGCTATGGAGAAATGGAGCTGTGGTACTTACTTTTTTCCTTTATTTTTTCTTCTGGTATATGATGAGGCTTCGGCGGCTGAGCTGGGGGCACTGGTGGTGCAGCAGCAGCGGCGGCTGCATGCGCCTGTAATGCCGCTTGCTGAGCCGCCGCCAACTGCTGCTGGGCCATCATAGTGGCCCAGGGGTTGGGACCCAGCAAATACGGCGGCAGCGACATGGCTGCTACCTTTCTATAAACAAAAACGCGTGGTAACTATATGCTCACCCCTCGTACAACGACCGGCAACCAACAAATAAAACACGTCCACTCACTTTGCCTTTTACACAATAGTTCTTAAAGTTTAATCACCAATCGTTGTAAATAACATTCGAAAGTATATTATATTTCACATGTTTTCACTTGTAAAATTACACGCAAAAGCTAAAATGCTAAACGAAGACAAACGTAGCCATTTGCATTTTACTTTTAAAAGGCAGTGTTACCAACTCATAAAAAAATGTATCCCTTACCTAAGTCAAAATCCCCTAAAATTGCCTCAATTATTTGGAAATTTGCTTAAAAAAAAATTTTAAATATAAAAAAAGTTGTGTTTATATTTCGCAATTATTTTTATTTATAAATTATCTAACATAAATTACGTCAATTTCTTCTAAAGAGCCCGCATTTTTGAAAACATATATGATTTTAATAATGCGGACTCGGACTTTACATAAACTTAACATTTTTGAGGATAGATTAAATGTTTTAAATGTAGCGCATTAATTTGAAATGGTGGTTCCATTTTGAATTATTGTGAAAAGAACCATCATTAATAAATCACGTAATATAATATCAAAGTTTGTAATGCATAGGTATAACTACTTATACTTTGTTTTAGTATATACAAATATACATCCCAAATCTTCTTTAAAAAATGTGTAATCGAAGAATTGTTATTTTTATATGAATCTTCTAACGAATTAATTTTCCAAAAAATACATCTAAACCTTTTTTTCAAAGTAGTCCAAAATTTAGGGAAAAATTACCTAAGTTGGAATAACTGTTAAAAGACTTCTATAGGTTATGCCTTATTGGCTGATTAGTAAACATTTTGTCTTTGATTTTACAAGTGTTGCCATTATACAAAGTGATTTTAGACATAGACAAAATGATGTATACTAAAACTTGTCTAATAGATCTATTCTATGCCTACGGTGCATGATGATTTTATCTATAGGACTTTATCAGATTTATGTAACCTCATTTATTTAATTCATTTAGGAGGCTAGCACAACTTAGATATTTTTTTATACAATATGCAATGTATTTTTTTCTATATGATATAATTTGTAATTTAACTTTTAAAATAAATTATGTAGACAGTTCACACTTCACCTATTTCCTACTCCTCGTCCTTCTCGGTCCACTCCTTCTTTCCATTCATGAATCCTTTTCTTATTCCTTATCCCTTAAAAGCGGGCAGCGCATTCTCAGAGGTCTGAGCCACTGCGAATGTTCATGGGCAGTACCGTCTTTACCATAAGGGCACAAGGGGCCAGTGCCCAGGGCCCCCTTCCTCAGAGGGCCCCGAAGGGCCGACAATTTCTCTCACATTTAATCTCAAAATACTCATTACACTTTTCTCAATGCCCGAATATCGATTATTTTTAGATTTATTCGAGTCAATATATTTATATGAATTTGAGTGACATCAAGCCTACAGGGTCTTGGTTGTGTGCGGTATATAGACACGGTATCTTCTTGCTTAAAATAAACTTAGTGCGCTTTTTGGCTGTACTAAAGGGCTGTTTTTGGTCTGATATAAATTACCAGACATTTACTTGAGTTTATAAATTTTATAATCTAGAGTCTATAATGTCTATTTCCAAGTTACATATCATTTGATTTTTTATTCAGTTATTCAGTAATTTAAAAGTATTTCTGAACGCATCCTACCTAATTTCCTAAGAACACCATCTAGCGATCATCCATGCAAACCGCTCCAATGCCAAATTCAAGCGACCATAAAAAATGTCGACTTTGTCTATGGTTGGGGCTTGGGGGAATCCCCGGATAAATAATTAAAAACTTTCAGTCGGAACTTTTTACCTAAAGTTATTACTTATTATATTACTTATTTTCACAGAAGTGTCGTGATTTAATTTTGTTTAATGTAATTTGGGTAAAATTAATAGAACTATTGATTTGTTCGTTTAAATATTATTTCATTATGTCGAAAAGAACATATCTAAGTGGTTCACAAAAGTGAAAAAAAGTTTTAGCTCAAAAAGAAATCACGGAAAAACTTCCAAAATCATTAATAATATTAGATTTGATTACCCATAATAAAGCAGATCTCAGTAAAAATATGTATTTCACTTTCTTTACATTTCAAAAGGGCCCCAAATTCTTGTGTGCCCAAGGGCCCCAGCACAGTCTAAGACGGCCCTGTTCATGGGCGGTGGTGATCGTTTACCATCAGGCGAACCAGCTTAGTTGCCCGCTATGACATAAAAAAAAAACACTTCACAAATCCCATATCACTATAGTAATATGATAAAACTAAAATAAAATTGTTTCATCTACGTTAATCTCCGTCGTATTTGTGTCTGTATTATAAATATTCTATTATATTAATATTAAGTATTTTATTATCTCTAACTTTCAAAGGAAAAATATTTAATTGCAGTAATTAAAAAAATATATTTAAATCGACTTTAGCCTACATATTCCGGAAATCTGGCGGGGGAGTGAGAATTAGATTTTCCAACTGAATTTCATTCGTTATTTCATTAACAGTTTCTTCCATTAACTCTTCGTCAGTGGATACTATGTCACTGCTTTGTTTCGAGGTTGAACTACATTCTTCAATCATTTGGGTTAAAGCTTCGGCAAAATCAGAATCAGTTTCGGATTCTTTGTTAAAACACTCTACGTAATTATCCAATTTTGATAGTGATTCTATATCGTTATCGTTTATGTTAAAAATGTTAGTGTCATCTACTCTATTTGAAAAATCTTGCTGTTTTTCGGAAATTTTAACAACCTCATCAGAATTCGTACTTTTGTTTGTTACTCTCAACTCATTTGAATAATGTAATTCAAGTTCAGTATCTGGATTTAATTCATTTTCTATTTCGTCTGTTTTACTTAACGGTGAATTGTCAGTATTCAGAAAAGTATTGAGTAATTCTGTTGAAGATTTTACTGCTGTTGTATTGATGTTTTTATTGAGTATAATTTCATCGTTGTTACTACATATATTGCTTATATTCATAAAGTTATTATTACAATGTGCCTTTTCTTCATTATTATCAGAAAGACTATCATAATTAATTACGCTTGACGGTTCTGTATTTTTCGTAACATTTAAATTGTTTTTACTATCTCTGTTTTGAATTCTTAGTCTTTTTAGTAATTCAGAATTTTCTGAGACAATTTTTTTAAGGATAAATTCGAGATTAATATTGGGATTCAACCTCGTTTCCTGTGCGATTTTAGCATTGATTTCGTATATAGTACGATCGTCACATTTATTATCTGCTAAATAATATAGGGGCTGAAAGAAAATAGTCACATTATTATATTAGCCTGCGAATATGATACTGAATTTGTAAACCTAACCTTTTTCCTTATTGAAATTAATTGAGCCAATTCTTTAGCCAGGTTCACGGTTTCTTCAGGCAAATTAGTTTTAGCCGCTAAGCTTAGGCCATAATGGTCAATTTTGGATATTCCTAATTCTATTTTGTGTTTATAAACGAGTCTTTTTTCAGAGTTTTCCATGCCTTCTTGTGCAACGGCTGTATGTCGACTGGAAATTTAAATATTCATAATATATATTATAGAGGTTTTTTTCATATATTCGGTGGTATATTCATGATATCGGTGGTAATATAATAATATTTATCATTTACTTAACAACGTTGAAGTACAGATCTTCCAATCTAGTAAGATACATGAAATGTGTTGTGAAAAATGTGAACGCTTCACTTGCTATTAGCTCTTCGCATATTGCCCATGCTATGGTCGTACCTTCTTCGACTGATGTGCCCCTAAATTTTTTATTTATGTTATATATTTTAATTTAATTTTAGTGATAAAACATCATTCTATCATTTACTTACCTACATAACTCATCTATTATTACTAAGCTACATCGAGTCAACCCTTTCAATATGTGTTGTATTTCCTTTATCTATAAACCAAATATTGAATAAGTGATCCATTTGGCTATAAAAATGAAAGAAATAAAGTTTATACGAGGAATTAAGAATTATAAGACCTCAATAACATATGTGGAAGCATTTAGCTCGACGCTATCATTAAAGCCTATCCTGGAGAAAATACGATCACAAAGTCTTAGGACGGCGTTTGTGGCTGGAACGAAACAACCTAACTGAAAACAAAGGGATATTGTATATTTATTTGTGTGTACAATTATAATACTTTTGAAATAATTATCGGTTATTAGTTAACCTGAGCCATAACTTGCATAAAAGCTATTTGCTTGATGTAAATACTTTTTCCTCCCATATTTGGTCCCGTAATTATAGTAAAATTGTATTCAGGACTAGCGAACTAAAAATTCAACTATTATTAATATTAGGTAAAAATAAAGGTAGGCATTTAAATAAAATTCAAACTGTTACCACATCGTTAGGAGTAGGCATAACTTGACTATTGTAGTCTAAAAGAGGATGCACAGAATTTCTTATGTCCAAATAATCATTAAACTCAGGACGAATGTAGGAGCCAACTGTACTTATCTATAAATAAAATACAAATGAATTGTGTATTTTCAACTGCAATTTATGATAAATCTCCTTGGTCTAACTATTGTTCAAGGAAAATTTAAAGGCGTCAAAAATTTAGCTTTCATTGATTTTAGTTTTTAGTAAATTAAAATATTACTTGTGCTAATGCAATTAAAATATCCAACTCTGCGACATCTTCACAAAGCTTGTAAAGACTCGGCATGAAAGGTCTCAAGTCCTTGAGTAAAGCTGAAATTACACTAAAAGAAGAATGAAAATATTTAATTTTATTATTTGATTATAATACATATTTGAGTAGGTACGTGAGATAATAAAACAATTTTCCATACATATTACTCATTTTCTGAATTTCATTAAGAGCTTCTTTTGCTTGGTGATCAAGAACTACTAACTCTTCTGTTGTCATTGTCACAGACGATCCATTAAAATGTACCTACAAAATTATAAACTAATCAAATACAAGAACTCATAGTTTACTACAGAACGTAGTACCTAGTAGCATTATAAAAACCTGTATAAATATTTCCGGTAAATCATTAACATTAAAATCTCTCCTATTTTTGAGAGAAACAGGTAAAACAATATGGAATCCCTTCATAACATTCTGATTAAGTCGAAGGGGCAAATCATAAGTCTCGCTGAGCTGTTCAACGATCTTTTGAATATCCTCAATAAGTTCTGAATACGTTCTTCTAGCTACGTCTAGAAGACCATTGATATCTGGCTTCACAGCGAAGCATCTTTGAAGACTTCCCATAGCACCTTTTTCCATGTGAGCATCGTCCAACAAAACACACTTTATGCGTTCTGCTATTTCGTTGTAATGTGGATTTTCAAAATCCTATTCAAAAGATGAAATTTAAACTTATTTAAATTCGTATATAATGTAAGTATAGAAAGTTCGTGGAAAAGATTTGCCTTCTCCATCCATAACCATACCATCTTAATTTTCCTAAGTCGACCACTCTCAGCTGGTTTCAGAGCTTCTACCAAGTTTGGGACCATATCCATGGTAGTTTTTAATAGAAGCGTTTGATTCAATTGCGCTTCTCCATACTTATCCATTTGTTGGTCCGTCTCTATGCAGAGTAAGAGAATTTTGTCTATTTCAGACAGTTTCTTTATAGTGTCCTAAATAAGAAATAAAATAAGCTTTTAGAAGGAAGACTAAATTGATGGAGAAAGATTTTCTTGAAAAATGTATATTATATTAATAATAATAAAAACATTGCTACTTGTAAACCAGACAAAATTCCTGAATCGTTTTCAATTAATTCCTGCACTGCATCCAATCTAGCTTCAATGAATTCCTTTTTACAAGATGGCTGGAGTATTGCAGCTCTTAACGCCCGGATACCACCTACAGTGTATGTTGGACCAAGAACACCGAGTAAACAACAGGTCGGCCCGGCTGATGGCACTAAAGGTTGAACCAGCTCCAATTGCGTTGCTGTACCTACATCTACAGAAGGAACATTTTTATTCGATTTGTTTATACAGTATAAGGGAAACAAAGTTAATTTTAGAAGTTACCAATAATCATTGTATTCTCGGATGAATGATATTCGATTTTAATAGATTCCCTGGCAAATACTATGCACTGTATGTACTCAACATATTTAAGCACCGCTGCAGCTGCTGTGAGCGCGTAAAATCTGAAATGTGGCTGTTATTATTATTAAAAAGTTATATAAGAGAGATACGTTTTAAAGAAACAAACCAATAATTAATATCATGGACAATATAAAATTTTACATAGTTAATGTTATTGCAATTGCCTTTTTAAAAATCACTTAAGAGGATCACAATAAATTATATATCTACATATTTGATAAACAAACAATAAATGTATGATAATACGAGCTTACCGCCTGCGGCTTTGCCTGTGCTGACAAAGAAAATTTCCATGGAAATTATGTTTAAATATTTAACCGTTAAAAAGTTGTCTATATCATTATCTAGTCTTCTAACTATCCTCAAACATATTTTAAATATGAAGCTATAGAATCACTCCGTTGTGACGAAAAAGAAAAACAAAAAACAACACACTTTCAAAGTAAAATATGAATGGAATTATTTTTAAAGTAACTTGTAGTATAATATTGACAGTTAACATAAACAATTTACTTATGCAATACTTGAAGGTAGACAGCGCTGTATTGCGGTGCACATAGTGATTGTATTTGCTGTCTGCCAGTCGCATCATTGAAATGTCGCCTTTGGACAGCTGTTAAATTGATCAGAGGATATTGATCTTTGATCAATTGGTACAATTGGCTGGGCTGTATTCCTTCGCAGAATGTATGGGGCACAATAATCTATAAATATCGTATGATATTTTTAAGGCAACAATTTCCAGTTACTATCTATATAATCATAATAATCTTATCCTGCGCATATATTTATAAATGAATTGATAAATACCACTTGATCTATATTTTTAACTCACTGTGCCTGCTACTTCGTTCATGTGGGTTTCAATAAGAGAAGGTATTCTTTTTAATTACGAGAATAGTATTATGGTATCAGTGGTTATACATATTATGTTTTCCGTTGGTAATCCCGATTGGAGGGTTTTTAGGATAAATAGAAGGGTAAAAGCTGACCTTTTTTCCTCCTATGTCGTTCAATGCTTGGACAAAAAACAATTTTTTTTGCGTTTATTATAGAACAAATAATTTTTTATTTACCTCATACTTTTATGTATTCACAATAGAGGACTAAGTTGTTTTGATATGACAGACATATACGAGTACACAATTTATTAGGTAATTATAGATTGTACAAATTAGACATACAGAGTAAATTTTTTAACCGGGCGTGGTAGGTGTAATCTGAAACTATGAGGAATTTCGAATAATGCTGAAAGAAAAAGACGCTCTGCGTTGAGGGAGCATGTTATTAGTAACTATTGTCTTATCTGTGGCCTATTGGGTATTACTTCTAACATGGTAGGACTAGCAAGTAAACTTTTAATTAGGGCCTATAATATTAATTTATTTTACAGTTTGATGTTACGTTATTAATTGATGTAATAATAATATAGGGAGTGTTGTTTTCCAAAATCAACGTATTTGACTGGTTTATATTTAATTTTTAGTTTTATAGCATTGAAATGCTTTATAAATGAGAAATTTTGAAAGAATAGAAAAAATTTGATCACGAGGCAGGATTCGAACCTGCGTATCTTGCCTAACCGTAGCATGCCTAGCCTCTCGGCCACCCGTGATCCTGCCACAGTAATCGAATTACTTCTACTCTTTCGGTTTCATGTACCTAAGGGGCACCCCACGCCATCCATTGAGATGATTAAGAACCATCACAAAAAAAAAATCCCTGGTTTATATTTGTCACAATTTTGGATCTAGCCTACCACGCCCAGTTAAAAATTCATTTTATATAGAAAGTTTTGTCGCAGATACTTATTGATGCATATTATCACGTATATACAAAATTGGTAACAACAAGGTAAAGTTATCAATGATTTAAAGATTATTTGTTTGTGAAAGTCACCTCAACAGGGTTAAAAAAGTTTATCTTCGTCATAGTGTGAGTGTATAGCAACGTATCACTAAATTGGCATAGGATTAAATTCGGATGACGCAGGTCTATAGCAGCCATTCCTATTTCTCCGCGGGCCATACCGCGACCTTCTGAAATAGCTGGAGATAGCGCTTTGTTAAAATATATACAACTAGTTACACACCCGGCTCCGTCCTGGTAGTCGTTTATCGTAATTGATATAATTTAAACTATCCTAACTTTTAGGTTGAATCAAAGTGCACATGGTGAGCAAATTATATTAAAATCGAGTAGTTTAGGCTTCCACCGCGGACAAAGAAAGTTATACGTAATCAATATATATTAAAACTAGCTGCATCCGGCAAACGCTGTTCTGCCTTACTCTTATTTAGGGGTATGAAAAATAGATGTTGGCCGATTCTCATAGATACCGGATAAGCACAAAAAATTTCATCAAAATCGGTCAAGCCGTTTCGGAGGAGTATGGCAACGAAAACTGTGACACGAGAATTTTATATATATAGATATATGCAATGCAATATTGTATACATTTTTTTTTTGTGATAAGCGAGAATAGAACATTTGTATCATACGTTAGTGAGCAGCGTAAACAAATAAAGATTAATAAATGATTTATTTATCATAGAGTTGATGAAATTTATATACAAATTTTATAGGTTTAGTGACAATATCATTTATTATGTAATTTTGAAATCATACCTAATATTACACTAGCTTCAACGAAGCTTGTGTTTGTTGATCGTGCGGATCGATTGCCGCTGTGGGGTCCTGAAAGTAATTTTTTTTTTATGTCATAGCGTGCAATTGTGTTCTCACGTAAGCTTTCCACAAGATCGGGTATTTTCTTTCTGAAGCTATCCGAGCATTATGGAGAGATACACATAATAATATAAATTAAAAAGTAACCTACCTCTGCTACTACTACTTATGTATCTTATAGCAGCTGGCCGGTTCTTTGGTGTGTAAAACGAAGAGTCCATTGCCGCTGAATCGCTAGCTAGAATGCGAGGCGGTATACGAGAACTTGATGACGAATCCAGTTTAGAGCTTGATGTTATTAATCTGTGTTCGTTTTTTTTTAATTATAGGACTTTATGAAAATGATGTGTCACATATTCTAACAATAGGTATATCATTGAAATCTTTACGTGTAATAGCTGAGGAGTTTGTAGGGTGTTTGTTTTTAAGAACTCATCTCATCAATTGTTGCAAAATAAGTAATTAAGCGTCATAGTTTTATTCAATTTTGTTGTTTGAATTGTTTACTCATTTAAACTTACTTTCTTTTTACTGTAGGTGGTAGTCCCGAGGGTGGCCCCATGGTTGATTTTCGTTTTCTTTCTAGGTCATTGTCTTTATTAAATTTGTATCTAGGAGCTTTTGCAGTAGCCCGTGATGTTTGTAACATAGCAGACATGATGGGTAATTTTGTTACAGCCCCGCGAATTCCTTAAAAAAGTATACAAATTACAAGGAGTTATTATAAATTGATAGAACATTTAAAAATAACCATAATATAAATATCATTTGTGGGTAATAAAAATACTTGTAAACTGGAAACTATTAAAAAATTATCTGTCTATTTAATAAATACGTCACGAGTGCGTATGCAATTTTGAGTATGAGATTTGTATCGCACCTATGAGAATATATAATAATATGGGCTGGATTGGACTTTTATTCTTCTAACTTACCTATAGCTCCATCTTTGTAAATGAACTCATTTTTTCCTTTGCGCTTAAAGCTAGTACTTAGAGTACCCCTTTTTACAACATTCATTATGATATTTTTCTTTCTCGAAACCACCAATCTGAGTCGTTTTTTACTTCCTATACTGATAATGTATATATTCTATATTTATTATTATTTTTGTTTTCAATATTAATCATTACTGGATAGCCATTAGATAACAATTCGAATAATTCCCGCGTAATTGTAGTGACGTTCTGGAATCTGGAATAACAGGAAAAGTCATGATGTATTATATTATGTCAACAATATAATTTTGTATGAAACTTGGTCAACTTCGAAAACTGATTCATTCTTTTAATTTGCAATATGTAAAAAAGGCACCTTAAAAAATTATACCTCTCTTTATACTTATCTGAAAAGTTGAAATTATACATTCAATATTTTTGGACGAACTTTCTAACAGGTACATGTCTGACGGGTGATATTTTCACATCCATTGATAAAAAGTACAGCTGATTGTATTGTTTGTTTATATTATTACTAACCAATCAATAAAAATAATTTGTATTAAATAGCAAAATATAATAAAGTTCTCTTCCTGCAAAATACAAATCGCAAGAGCATGTTGCCATTAATGTAAGAGTTTTTCTTAATCGGTCAAAAGGTAAGTTGTTTCAGTACAATTCGTTAGCAAGGTTAACTGGAACGAGCAATTTAATTAATTCTAATTTCTATTTGACGTGAATCAGCACAAGTTAAACAGTGTTTTACAATTGTGGGTAACACATTTATTGCTATAAAATCTATCGGAAACAGTTTTCTTGTCAACATTTTTTCTTTAAAAAATTGTTGAAAAATTGCTGGGAATACATATATTGCAAGTAAGTTACTATGTTCATGTAAATAACTAACAAAAAGCGGTGTTTTAAGAGGGTGCGCGAAATATTCCATCAATTATTGTGTAATAATCTGAAGAAAATACTATTTTAATGACTGATAACACATTCAGACATGAGTTAAAAATGCAATTTTGAGCCCAAAACTTAAAAAAGTCTTTATTTCTTAGTAAAATATACCAAAAAATGCATAGATTGAGGGATAGTATGTGGTTTCCTTCTCTCGCTTTGATTAAAGCATTAAATTGGTTTAATAATGTAATACATAATTTTTTTTTATTTTGCAATTTAAAAAATTATTTTGGCTTTGAAGCTCCTTAGAACTATATTTATTCCTTTGACTAGACTATTAACATATTTATATACGCCTATATTATCTAATTCTCTTTTGTTGAATATACTTATTGTCAATAACTATGAAAATTTATCAGCCACTGTCTGGTTACAACTGGACCGAATGAATGTTGGCTTTTTGATAACCAATCTATTGATTTCTGTTGTGTTGCAATGGACTACTAACACAGTACAAAATGAGTTTTGTGAAGTAATTGTGCAAAAATAGTGAAATTATTCATATATTTTATAAACACAGTTTATTATGTGGGTCATACACTAGAACTTTTATCCCAGTTGAACCTGGATGAAATCTTGATCGGTTAGACAAGATTAAATCACATTATTGTAGTATTTTGACTAATGTATTAATTTTAAATATCTTTAATACTCAGACATTATAAAAATTATGCAGAGTGCTGCTGTTATAAAAAATACAATTATGATTATAATAAATTCTAAATAGTCTGAATTTAATTAGCAAATGCATCTTATTTAACAACAAAATTAACATTAAACCCAAACATTCTAGTCATGTGTCCTATATTTATATTAAGGCATTAATATAAGCAAGTGTATGATGAAAATGCAAACATATACTATGCCATGCATAATTAGCATGATCACCTCCAAATGATAACCTTATAAATAAAATGATGATAATTATAATTGAGTGTCCAGAAAAAAAAATGAACTATTTGCCTGTTAACAATGTTATCAATGAAATGATTTCATTCAGATAACAAAAGAAATTTATAATCTATGTCCAAAACACAAAACTTATGCAGCTGCAATCTAAAGCATGACCTAGTAAACTTTGGTTCAAATATTTTACAGTTTATTACTGTAGAAGCTCATTATCTTTTATAATTAGATATGCGTTAACATAAGATGCACACATGGAATTTATTATTATTATCGAAAATTATTGAATAAACTACATAGTGCATTTGGTTAAAGCGGAATGAGTTGTCCCGTTTTCTTTTGTTTTTAAAAACAATAAACATTAAGCATAGTTTGTCCTTTTCATATATTTTTTAATATCTATTATGTATGGTAGTGTACGCTATCTACAATATTGGTACATATAGGTTAAAATATAAGTCAGTGATTTTAAAATTTTTATTTATCTATAAATTTTTTGCATGTTTGTATGTATGTAAATTATGCATATACCTGAATTTTGAAATTTTGATGTAATAAAAAAAAAGTAATTAAAAAAATGGGTTTGTTTTTACAAAACAAGTACTATCAGTCCCGTTAACGTCGCGAGATAAGGCGATTTTCGACCGACGCAAATGGCAAAACGAGCGTTTCAACAAACATTCCATACTCTTCTATCGCGAGTGAAAGAGACGACTGTCGAATCGTCGCCCCTACTTCAGTAATCACAGCGGTCCACACATGTGTTGTGGGCCAGATGACGCGTGACGTCATTCATAGTACGTAGCTCTCAGAGAAAAGTGTTGTAGCTCGCATCATCGCGTTATCGTGTAGGGGTTGGTAAATAAAAGCCGATAACGCTCACGGAGGACACTGTACTTTATGATATCACACTCAACGGAGGCGTGTACGTGACAGTTTCCGGTCAAGTGGGTTCCAACTTCCATTTATTAGTTTATTTGTAACGAATGTTCACGCAAATCGTGCGGATAAAATATTGAATTTTTTTTTTGTGATTTAAGAAGACTGAAAAATGGCTCTTAGCAGGTATTTCTGATAAAGACAAACTTTTTGCACGTTGCAATATGCATGTTTAATTATTATAATTTATAAACCTTTAATTAATAACATTGTATTATTAATTGGTAAAGGTAAGAAGGTATTTATTTATAATCGGGACAATGTTCGATTATTTTTAATTGTTATGGAATATCGGTCATGACTGTTATCAGTAAATATGTATTAAGTAATTTAGTTCATGGGCAAACGGCATTTGTTTACTTGATTTCCTTGCAATTTACGCAGTAAAGCATGTTATTGAAAGAGGTATTTGTTAAGGAAAATAGGAACCTAATACAAAGGTTCTATTCTATTCGTCAACATAAAATTTAAAAATATTTAACCACGTCCAATTAACCGCATGTTGTCTCATACATAATTTATTGCTGCAATAGACGTTTAGTTTAATTAATTCCTCATTATAGAAGTTGCTAGCCGTTTGTTTGCCAATTTAGTCTATTTAGTGGGTACGAGTAAATTTAGTTGTACTTTTCGCCTAATGTCTTTTAAAATAAACAACAACGTAATTAATCAGAATTAGAATAGTTTAATCGAAGCTTCTATTATACATTTATTTTTTTGTTATACAGTTTAAAAAGCAATCTTCAATTCGCGACTCTAAAGACGCTATCGTTGGTTTCCATAAGTGTCATGTCGCCTCAACAGAGCGTACAGGAGGTGTTCAGGACAGCTGACTGCGTCTGCTTCGATGTGGACTCCACGGTTATAAGGGATGAAGGCATTGATGAGCTGGCCAATTTCTGCGGTAAAGGAGAGGAGGTTAAAAGACTGTAAGTAAATACATCTAACATCCTGTATTAATATTAAAAAAAATAGGATATTGATATTATGAAAAAATAGTTATATAAAATCAAATAAATATATTCATTTTTAGTAATAAAAAGTGCTTAAGGCAAATAGGAAATCGTTTCAAATAAAAGTTAATATTATGCGCAAAATCTTGTAAGTTTCTTAAAAAAATTAACACTAATTAATGTAATGGCTTCCACTGTAATTAGATCGCTTGTTTAAAGATGTATTCTGTCTTAATTACTATTAATTTGGATTTGATAAGACGATAAGCGATCTCTCACTTATCTTTTAAAATCATTCATGAGCCTGAGTCATCATACTCCACGGCCACATAATTTAAACAAAAACATATTGGACCCGGAATTAAATATGTCTATATTATTTGGTAAAGCTTTCTTAGTTCTAGCTGTTAAATAGTTCTTAATTTATTAATGTGACTTTAGTCTTAAAACGCAAACAAAGAAATATATTTTGCTTATATTAAAATAGGTTAAAAATTATATAAATATTGTGTAATATTTGTGAATAGATAATAGCTTTGCTCAGTTATCGCTTAGCAACAAAATATAAAATTGATAGATAGAATTTCTAAGTATAACCTTGTTAATAAAATAATAATCTATCTGATTGATAAGGACGAAATCCTGACTTGTTTTTCCGATTGTAATGCGCATAATTTTATCGAGGCTGTACGATATTTTACAAAACAAACCTTTGGTAAATTCCGCTCCATTATCATACGTATACAAAAATAAAAACAGCTATTGCGATTCGAAGTAACAATTTATTTTTATTTGATACGTAAACAAGCTCGTTCCGCAGAAATGATGCAAATATGTTATCAGTCTCAATTAAAAAGTTAGAGACAGATGAATATTAAAAATACATGCTATATAAGGAAAACAATGAGCATTATTGCTTATTAAAAGTAATTTTTACGGCTATAATTTTTATGTTAAGACATGTTTAGGGTTCATATAAAATTGAAATCAGTTGCCCTTTGTAATTGTTTTCATAGAATATCTTAATAGCACGTAATAAATACTTTTACGCGACTTTATTGTTTTAGTATGTGATATTGTAAAATTTTATAAACTGTTAAACATGATCACCTCGAATTGCCTCAAATCAAATATGGTAAAAATATCTGCAGACTTGTTTTTGGGTACATCCATTCATTTAAAAGTCATCGCCCTTTGGTAACCGGCTCCCATTCGGTTTAAAATTGGTCCTGACAATCCTGCAAGCTTATGAAGGGACAAGAAACTGGAGGATATAATTTTTGAAGTCCGGTTTTGGTCAGCGCAAAAATCACCTAAATCTTATAGTAACTGAAGTGTTGATCAGTTTTCATAGTGTCCTTTTATGCAATTTTGCAAGTTTAAGCAATTACTATATGTCGTCTACCTATATTTATTGTATTATTATCAATTTTATTAGCAAAAGTTTAGGTCGAGGTATATTTTAATCCAACCTCTGACATCTACTACTGAAATTATTTATAATTTTCCAAGATCTTTCATAGATTTCTAATCGGCGCTTAAATCCGTTCCTCTTACAGAACTGCCGAAGCTATGGGCGGTAACATGACATTCCAGGAGGCGCTTAAAAAGAGGCTAGACATTATTAGACCTAGTGTCAGTCAAATTAGACAATACCTAGAGGAGTTTCCTATTCGACTGACTCCAGGGATCACGTAAGTTGTTTGATGTATACATTTCCCGCCTGTGTCGTTTACAAGCATTTGCAATTATGATTACACAAAATACAAATATTGTAAGAAGAATAATGTGATATCTTTGATATATTTCCCTTCTATGTCGTATACAGACAGGAAAATGAAACACGAAACTGCTCAATATATAATAAATCGAATAATCTGTTATCTGCTAAAAATAGCTTTGGAAATGAAGATTATTTAAAATATTCCATATCTGTGTCACGCGGTTTAATTTATTTTACAATTTTTACCCTCCCTTATCTTATATTACCTTAGTCTATCTACCACTGAAATAATTTTTCATATCAATCAAATCCCTGAAATTACCGCCTTCAAAGAAACAAACACAGATTTATATTATTAGAATAGATAACATTTATATAGACTTCAAAAGAAAGAGCAATTCTTGCGTCTACAATATTACATACATATGTGTCTTCAAGATTTGATACCCGTTAACGAGCAACGAATTGAGACATAATACAAACCGAGCGATGTGTATTATATAAATACATGACACGGCACATGGAACTATCTAGTTATTACCACTTTTGGTGTCTTTATCACCGCGACCCGACCCCGTCTGACTCAATACTGTAAATATTTAATTCATTACAGCATTGATTGCCAAATTTCTCCATTAATAACGAAAACAATGATAATTTTGATTAGATGATAATATAAATTTCCATTCGATTTCCTCGTGGTCCTCTAATTACATATTTATATATTACGTAAGATGCGTTTTGAAATTTTTTGACGCCCCCTTAGTTTAATTCTGTAAGATTTGATTCAATGCCATCCCCCCACGCCACCCTTCCCTAATTCATTAAATTTTTTTAAATATGAGAGAAGAATACTAGAAGAATTTATTTTAAGAAGAAAAATAGTTTAATCTTTTATTTAAGACCAGTTCTCACGATTTATAGACTATATACTATACTAATCCCATTAAACAATTTATATACGCGATTTAACCATATTTCAGTAAAGTTAACATAATTTTGAACTATTTTCTGTAATTTTCACCTATTTCTCGTCTAAACAAATATGATGTGATATTTGCTGAAACTTCCCCTCTCCCCAACGTGAGAATATGACGTGATATTTTACTCGACTCCTCCCCCCACCTCACGTAATTAACGGATGCCCCCTTTTCATTTAATGAAGATGGATTATTTCCACATAAGAAAACCATTCATTGACATTGTGATATGTGATACATATTTATAAATAGAATTATAGATAACGTGGCATAGAGATAAATGCAGATTATAAATATTCAGCGTATTTATAATTAGTATTTTAATTCAAACGGATACACAGTTTCGAGGCTATATAAAAACAAGAACAAATTCCATTTACTCTACTATTTTATAGACTATGCCCTTGCAAATAGTATTTACCAGTAACCTTTACCATTTCTGTCAAAATTACAAAAAAAAATAAACGCCTCACCTGAAAAAATAATTAAAAATTTATGTAAAAGAGAGGAACTGAACAATAGACCTCTTGAATACAATTTAAATATTGATTCTACCTAGCGCATAGAAAACTCTTGTCTCGTTTGTTCTAAATATCAAGATGCACCTTTCATTATTAATTACTAATTTTAATAAGGTATGTTATTTTGCAGGGAACTGGTAAAGCTACTACAAGACAAGGGTGTGGTGGTCTACCTCGTTTCTGGTGGCTTCAGGAGTCTAATAGAACCAGTCGCCGATAAACTCTCCATACCGAGGAGCAATGTTTTTGCTAATAGGCTGAAGTTCTTCTTCAATGGTGAGTCATTTGATCTAATAATTTCTAATACAAGAATTATTGAATTGTATTTTCTTGTGTTTGATTTTACGCGAGTATTATACATTTAGAAATTAAAGACTTTTTTATAGGATTTTAAACGCGAATTATTCATTATATATAGGTCACGGGACCACGCTCGCTGTGAAGTGTTCGAAACGTCGGGTTAATAATGTAATGAATAAATCGCGATTAAAAACCGTTTAAAAGTCTTTGATTTCTAAAAGGATTATTGTTTGTTAAAAATATGCTACTTAAATTATCTGTTTAAATAATTTACCATATTAATATTATTAGTAAGATCCCCGAGATGCCGTGTTAAAAAATTAGAATTCCATTTGGACTATTTAATCTAGCTGCTATGCCCTGCAGTTTCACCCAAGTCATAGATGTTATTCAGTCTTCGTGAATAAACTGGCTATTCAACACAAAAATAATATTTCAATTCGAACTAGCAGTTCGTGAGATTATCGCGTACCTACAAACAAACAAACACTCTTCAGCTTTATTATGTACTAGAGATCCACTCAGGCTTCATGCGGATGGATGAATTAGTACATTATAAATACACATAAACCCTCCTTTTAAATCACTCTATCTATAGAAAAAATCCGTCAAAATTGATTGCGTAATAAAGTACTATAGATTCTCCCAAAAACCAAAGATTCGGAACAAAGTATCCAACGACTTGACTGAATACACTTTAACCCGACACACTAACATATCGCGAAACGGATAAATATCACACTATACATATATGCCTGCGTGTGTTGAACCACGCCCTGGGTCGCAGATAACTCGGGGAGCTCGTGTTGCACCGTTATCATTGAGGGAACTACATTTTTGAGCTGTTATTAAAATATTTAAAAGGATGCTGTGATCAATTAATAATAATAATGTAATGTCTTAATTGGGAGTTGGAATTAGTGTAACTAGAAATAAATTCGCCCGTTATATCATCCTATAATTTGTAGTACTAAAACTATGGAAGCATAATAGTAAATATATGGCCAGCTAGCTGCGCCCCGCGGTTTCACCCGTGTAAGTCCGTATCCCACAGGAATATCGGGATAAAAAGTTGCCTATATGTTATTCCAGTTGTCGAGCTGTCTACGTACCAAGTTTAATTGCAATCGGTTCAGTAGTTTTTGCGTGAAAAAGCAACAAACACACACACATCTCTACAAACTTTCGCATTTATAATAATAGTAGGATATGGAATGGGCAGTTAGACAAATATTTCGGCAGTTCACAGGGAGACACCCTAAACCAAACTGGTTGGCAACAGAGTGTGATCAATTACATTTTATCGAAAAATTGATATATAATATACATATATACTTGAAATGGCTTGATTTCGATTAGATAATGTTAGAACTGTGATCACGAAACCGAAAACGAATAGACGAAAACGTAACAGCCCAATTTGTTGTTTAACAGCTGAATACTTATTCCATAATCCATAATTTTTTATGACTAAGTTTTAACTTACAAATTTGTTATTAAAATTGCATTTTGTAATTTTTAGCACACCAAAACTGCAACATACAACATTATTTATATTTCTTTTCATTTATTTGTTTAATTAAATAGATATGATCAGTAGTTCAAATAGGAGGACAATTTAATTATTATATTTAATGCCCCTTCAAGTAGACTATCTTCATTGCTATGCGAAAAAGTCCCTAGAGGGGAAAAACAGCTGTTTCCTTACAGTACAAGGAAAATGTTCAATAAATATGAGGTACTTTACCTTTAAATATTATGCAGTCATATTTCCTTATAAATCACTTTTTTTTTAAATAAATTCAAACAATTCTTTATTAAGGTTATTTTTTAAATTGATGATACGGGCGATCATTGAAAAAATAAAATTCATTATTGTCGACATATACAGGCCGTCTGAAGATTTGACAATAATGAATTTTATTTTTCTAAATGAAATGTCGACGTGATATTTATATGTGTGCGGTATAGGCAGGCTAATAATTACAAATACGCAAACAAGCATGCAACTCATATAACTATATTGAGAACTATATATACACTTAGTAATCATAGTAAAAATAAACAACTGCTTATCACTGGCATATTATTCACTGATTAAATATCGTCAGACCCCCAATGGACTTATTGACATTGCATGATGTAAATTATATCGAAATGATTCTACGACGGAATCTTTCTTAAAATATCATTGACATGCGATTTATTCCTGACTAGCTGTGCTGCGGTGTTTCACTCGCAGATTTACACGCGGGGAGATTTCGATTAAGAAGTGTTACTATAGCTTATGTTTTATTGTGGTAAATAAGCTACTGTTATGTATTGTCGAGTTTGTTGGAAGAGTATACCTCCATCCATCCAGCACAAATATGTATACATCCGTATACATTCTTACAATCTTTGTCTTTTATAATATTAGTAGGAATATTTTCGTTACATTTCCAACCCTTCATATCAAGCACAAATATAATAGAGTTTTCAAAAAAACACTTGCATCAGGCATCTATACTTGGTTTAGTTCCAAAAAATATCCTTCTACGTTGTCTATGAAATTTGAATCTTATGGTTAAGCAATAAGGTTCTATTTTGACTTTCTTGTATGTGTAACAATTGTTATAATTGTTTTGTTTTGACGCTAGCATGCGACGAACGCGTGAGGTAAGGGGCGTCATCTGGTGTATTATCGCATGTGCTGACGTATTCTTCTGGTACTAATATATCAATATAGATCCGGTGCCTTCCAGACTCAGTTACATTGTTCTGGAACGATCTTAATTTTTCTTTATTGGATTTGAACCCATTTTTGACGCTTAGTGCTCACTAGCTTATGCATAATTAAGGACATATCACATATGCGTATATATATTTGTGTGAAGAACAATAAAACATTTCATGAACATTTTAATAAATTATATTAATTGACATAGTACGATATAAGATAATAGCTTAATAATAAGCATTATATATTCCTCTACTATGAAGACTTTCCCAATCTATTGATGATATTTTTTGAATTTATCTCATAGCAATCAGATTGGAATTCTCCGAATTTCTTCTTATTGGTCAGAAATATGTTTAGAATAAGATAGAAATTAGTGTGTGTTGTTTAGGTATCATGCATATTATATAATTATGTACTAGCTTTTGCCTTATTTAATTCGAAATAGTTTCATATATGTTATACATTATCTTTTATCTTGAATCACTCTATCTATTGAAAAAAGCCATCAGAATTCGTTGCGTAGTTTTAAAGATATAAGCATTCATAAAGACATAGGGACAGAGAAAGCGACTTTGTTTGTAGTGATGATGAGATTATACATTAGAATTTATTTGATCGGATTACGAAATATGCTTAATGCTTGCTTGGTTCATTTAATTTAAACAAACAGGCATAATCTTTTCTTATCAAATATTTTAGAAACTTTTTAAAGGGTCTCTTACGACCAAAATTATGCATCTGATTACATCAAACTCCGATTCTTCTTTGTGTGTTTCCAGCATTCTCAAATCGGCATGCCAGTACAAAAATGCTCCTTAGTTTGTTTATTGACAAGCTCTACTCAGAAAATTCATTGCTAGATCAATTTATTGTTGCGATTTTTGGGTTAGGATTGATTATCGACAGCGGACGTCAGTAGTCATTTCACGTTGACTTATTAAGAGATCAAAACAACATTTACATAACTTTATGGCTCAGAATTCAGCATACATCTTATCCTACTATCCTACTTCCTATATATATACTAATATTATTACTGCGAAAGTTTGTAAATGTGTGTGTGTGTGTTTGTTGCTCTTTCACACAACTACTGAACCGATTACAATGAAATTTGGTACGCAGTCAGCTGGACAACTGGAATAACATATAGGCAACTTTTTATCCCGATATTCTTACAGAATACAGACTCGGGTCAAACCGCGAAGCGCAGCATAATATTTTGCCCTTGTTTTTTTGACCTCGAATAGTAAATACTAGATCTGAAATTATATAACAAACAGTTCAACATCAATAGTTTTCAAGTACTTCAATTGATCACAAGATAATGAAGGCCTACTGTAATAAATCGGTCACACCGCAAGTGTTGTTGACGTCATCATGATAAGAAAAGTGATACCAATAAACATATTTTGATTGTATTCTTAAATCAGTTTCCATGTCAATTGTGAGGGAAGAAATTATATTAAGATATGGGTAGTTTAACAATTGTATTTCATTGTAAGGATGCATTGATATTAAGTACATTATTTTATTGAAACAAAAAATCAATTGGATTTACTTGAAGAGTCCTTATCATTGTAAATTTTCCTACTAAGTAAGATTCAATTATCTGTTTATTATCAGGCTTTTGTTAGCTTCACCTATGTGTTTATTGTCGTTTGTTGACTCCTTTAGAGTCATTTTTGACCCATTTTAAATTACATTAGATTAAATTCAAATTTTGTATACTTATCTAGGATCGTTGGCAATACAATAGTTTCATGAGTATTATTTAGTTTGTAAAATTGTATTTAGACATTTCGTCTTAATTAAAATATTTTTGTCTTATTTCTTCCAGGTGAATACGCTGGTTTCGACGAGAATGAACCCACCTCCCGATCGGGGGGTAAGCCCCTGGTGATCAGAAGATTGAAGGAGCAGCACGGCTACCAGCGGCTGGTGATGATCGGTGATGGGGCCACTGATGCTGAAGCCAGCCCGCCCGCTGATGCTTTTATCGGTGAGTTTCTGAATAATTCAGTCCATTGTGTATGTATTTATGAATCAGTTGAAGTGATTATTGGTGAGTTTTATAGAATCTGATTCGATTTGGTTTGATTTTTGAAACACGAATAAGTGAGATGGTACTTAATTTACTTTTTTTTTCATTTGCTTGGCCATTGTGGTTTAGGGAGCTAAATCTTTTGGGATATGAAACTACTTCGGTAGATGTTGACTTACAATTGTGTGTAACTTTTTTTAAATTATTTGTATACTATTTTTTATTAATTTATCTATTTCCAGGATTCGGCGGGAACGTAGTAAGGGAGGAAGTTAAGAAAAGATCCTCCTGGTATGTCACCAGTTTCCAAGAACTAATAGACTCTCTCGCGGTTCAAACTAAATGAGCCTTATAGCCTAGATTCTATATTCTAGAACAAATTATCTTATATGTGTGAAAAGTTATCTGTGTGTGCGCGTCGTGATGAAAGATTTGTACTTGGATGATGTTGCATTAATTCAGTTTTATTAAAATAATGATGTGTAAGGTTGTGCGACAGGGATGGAGATATGCGAAATGTATGTTCTATCTCTGTTGCATTGCTTTAACATTATCGTAAATGAGAATAATAGAAAAATTTCATTGAAATAGTGTGGTATATCTTAAAAGGCATTTAAGTACACAGATATTGCCGTCTCTCTCTACAGAAATCGTGGTCGATTCAAATTTTTTAGTGGTATTTAAATATAATTAAGGATTATTAAGAGAAATGTGTTAGTTTAGACTTCATTATTTCTTATAGACTTTTTTTTGCTTGAGCGGGAGTGATCGAAAACAGACCTTCTCGCTCTAGCAAAGATCGCTTTGGGTGTTGGAAAGAGACAAAATTAATAAACATGTTTGTATACGAGTTTCGGATATATAAAGTTATTTATGTAAAATGTAACAGATGTTTTCATTATCACACATTTTTATACTTGTGTTATGTTAAATACATTGAATTTTGTTTAGCTTCAAAATGTATGCGCACATTTTAAAATCAATAAGGAATTAAATAAAAATGACATATGACAGAGTGTTTGGTTCAATGAAGTAGTGGGTGATGCTAGTATTTATTTTGTATTATAGTTGTAATTAATTTAATTGTTCTAAACATTTGAAACCTCTATAATTAACATTTATGAGTATATTTTCATTAATGTTAATTCATATATAATTTTATAATAATGTAATAACGACGATAGCATAATTTTAAATATAGGATTTATTAAATGTTAGAAACTATTACAAATACATTAAAATGATTCGTACAAACACTAGTTAATGATACTCGTATATTTGTGATGTATTTTTTCAGTAATCCAGAAAAATCTAGACAAATATTGTAGTTCAATTATATTTTTATATTCTGGAACATCAGAAACTGTTATCGTTGTAACTAATAATAGAATATAAATAATAAGGATGACGAGAAAAATATATTTTGAATAGTTTTATAAAAGTATTTTTAACTGCCAGTTTATATTGCGTGAGCATGCAATGTTATTGTACTGAGAGTACAAACTGTTTTGATTTTTATCAGGACTTGGTTCTGTTTGGTTTGTGAAATGGTTATGTTATTTAATAATTTTATAGATAGTTCAATTGTATAACGTTATGCGTAATGAGAATATTATATAGATTTAATTTGAATGTCGATTTTTGCGAATTGTGTTATTCGTATATATAGTTAAGGTCCAAATTACAATGTCAATTGTGGCTGTGTACTTCGTATGTTAAGAAATAAAGCCTTATGAATTGAAATGTTGTTTTTGTATTATTCAATTATACTATACTAATTGTAGTATTTTTTGACCTTTTATATTTTCGCCATAAGCGGGCAACTGAACTGGTGCTTCGCCTGAGCATGATAAGGAAAGCGATCACCACCGCCCATGAACATATGCAGGTTTGCATGGTAATGTCTCTATGAATGCGCTGTCCGCTTTTAAGGGGATAGGGATAAGGAACTGAAAAGTAGGAATGGACTGAGAAACTAGGGGTATAGGAAACGGGCCTCCGGCTACCCCACTCACCATGCTTACCATTTCGTGCAGGTTTTCTGTGGGAGCATGGTATTTACCCGGTGCGAGCTGGCCCTATCGTGTCGAAGCGTGATCGACTCCCACGTAAAAATAATCTAATCATAGAAAAAATTGATTACACATTATTCGTTGTCAATCATTTTAAAGAAAGGTCTTGGGCATTTTATTCTTGCATTTGAACCATGGGTCAATACACAAATGTGGACATTCTGTGCTTATTATCTCTACAACTCAATGGTAATAGCCACATTCTTGTAGACAATGGGAGTCTGAAAAAACCAATGTCAAAGACCGCATGATAGTAATACTAGAAGTAATTTACTGTTTAGATAACTGCTTAGAAAATATCTATACAATAATCAATCAAATCAAAAATGAAGGCAAGCTCACTAAGTAAATTAAAGAACATTTGATTGTTACGCACAACTTTCATGAAACGGGTTCAATATGCCTCATGACCTTCCGTTGTATACATGATAGCATTTTTGTCTTAGTTTTATCTTATCTAATTATGCAGTATAATGTTATTGTCGACTTTTAAATTGATGCAATATTCAATCGATCGTTTATCTTATACCTTTAAACGAGCAATTCTTGTATATATATATATATATATATATATATATATATATATATATATATATATATATATATATATATATATATATATATATATATATATATATATATATATATATATATATATATATATATATATATATATATATATATATATATATATACATATATATATATATTTATAATTAGGATCTCGGAATCGGCTAGAACGATTTTCATGAAATTTAGTATATAGGGGTTTTCGGGGGCGATAAATCGATCTAGCTAGGAATTTTTTTTAGAAAATGTCATATTCGTGTTTTATTCGTGTTTTTTTTTCCTGACATCTATTGGTGAATAATAATACTATTTTGCTTCGTAGATAGCTGGACAACTGAAATAATGTCATATTCGTGTTTTATTCGTGTTTTTTTTCCTGACATCTATTGGTGAATAATAATACTATTTTGCTTCGAAGATAGCTGGACAACTGAAATAACACATAGGCACTTTTTATACCGATATTCCTACGGGATACGGTTACGCAGCACGCTTACGCGGTTTCAACCGCGGGTTACAGCTAGTTACTTTAAATCACCAAATATTTTACTAGAAAATTATGACATTATGTTCTCAATTTAGAACAGATTTATATTTTGCTCTGTTATTAGGACAGTCCAGCAAGCTTTGACACGAATTGGGCCAGCTCACACCGGCGAAGGAACCACACCCCCATAGAAGCTCGCCGAAAAATAGAAGAATGCGAATGCTAACGTTCATACGCGGTAGACATAGCTTATCGTCAGGTGAACCACCAGCTCATTTGCGCGCTCATACATAAAAAACAAACAGATTGCCGTATCGTGCAAGTGACTTTAAAGAAATAAAGGATTCATTTTTCTTTCACCTTTTCGCTTATTATTATTGTTTCACTTTTTCCAAGTTTTGCATCTTCATATCTCGCAAATGAGTCATAAATTTAAGAGCTAATTTATCAGGAATAGGCACAATACCATAGCGAGGTGCCCAGTTAGAACGAGTAGGGAATTCTACGCTGAAAAATTTGTCATTTGGCGCCGCTGTCCTTTGATTTCTCCGTATATTATTGTCATCTCTCAAAAATCCATCGATATAGTCTAATCTCCTAAAATTCTTAAGTTTACATCGACCTCTGGAACAGTCGGGTTTACTCGTTTCGTACAAGTTTAACTTTTTATTTTCAAAGAATGGGAATGTAGACATTTCATATAAGAAATCTTTTTCTCGCATAGAAGGATACAATGGCGTAGAGTATGTTGTTATTTCGGGATGTGCTGTTGTTTTTGTCGTCGTCGCTTCAGTAGTTGTTTTAGTGGTTGTTGTAGATGTTGTTAATGTAGTTTTAGTTGTTGTGGTTGTTTGTGTAGCACTTGTTGAATTTGGTGAGTTTTTAGATTGTACGGTGACAACTAGAGGCACAGGATACGGTACGAAGATTAAATTAGATTGCGGGTTGCAGTTTTCGCAAATTGATACGCAGCAGGGTTTTAAATTGTCACAGTTTTTGCAGGAACATTTGCAATTTCTGTATCTGTCGTATTCATAGTTCGATTCTAAAGAATACTCTGGCATTCTACCGCCGCCTCGTTTGTATACTCGATTGCTTTGTCTTGGCTGACTCCATCTTCTGAAGTCGTATTCGTCGTAATACGGCCTCTGTGGCTGGTAATAGGGCATGTATCCAGGTTGTGCATTATTTATAAATTGTGTACAGACTTTATAAACCCAAAGTAAGATATGAAGGGATGTTAATATCTGAAACAATTGATGAATGTGTGGCTACACTTCATTAATATTTCCTTGATCAAATACCAAATGTCTAACTCGTATCTCAGATAATATAATACTATACTGGTACTCGTATTATAAAATTATCAATCAATTATAATTTTATGAAGTAAGGATAAGGATCATACCTTTTTCATTACTTCCTCTGTATTATTTTTGTTACATTGTGTATGAGGGGCTTGTACTTATATGTTAATAAAATAAAAAACTATAGTGTTCTTATCGTATTCGCCTTGCGATTATTATTATTGTTATTTCATTTCAGTAATAAAATATTTTATATTATTATGTCGTCAAAAGATATTCCTTATTTTGTTTCTGAACATTTGGTCTGAAATGCAAAATTTTTATTTACCTTTTTGTATAATAAATAATGATACATTAAATCGTTTAAATATTAAATTACTATAAAGTATTATTCTATTAATATTATTTAACTACTGCGAGTCGGTCACTACAGCGATTAATCTTATTTGCGTCTATTGTTCTTATGTATTGAACATAATTCGGAAGCCTTTCATAATACACTTTATTGGTATAACTAAGTCTACTTTAATAAATTATATGAATTTAAAGTCTCAAATTTAATTTTTTTACAATTATTTAGCTCCTAATGAATCTTAATCGGATATATTTGCTCTTAACAAAATTTAGGCGTGTTACTTTTTTAAGTAATGTTCAATCCTAGCTATGCAATTTTTTATACAATAGTAATGAATTATTATATTTAGGGAAAGTTTGTCGGTTTGGATAGGACAGTCATGCCACATGAGTCCGAATATACCTAATATTGATTTGATATTAGAAACATAATTATTAAAACTTTATAAATTAGCATGTCTCGATAGCGAGCTTATGTGTCTTTGGGCATAACAAAAAAGCAGATATAAACTGAAAAGAAAACTAACACATTTTAAAGTAAACTGAAATTACACCAAAATATATATCGACTTTGATTAGAATTTATCTTATAATAATCAACTTTCTCGATTGTAATCAAGATATCACGCCAAGCAGTAGCCCATGCTACCAAATGAAATTATAAATTACAGTAACAATAATATAGACGATAAATCAAGCAGGTAAATCGTGCCTAAAAATAACATCTTTCCGTTTACTAATTTACTAATATAATAAGAAAGTATTATGAAATTCCATAGAAGTCTACCTAGTATAATTAATGTTTGGATTTTGAACTCGAAATTTCAATTCGCAGTTATGAATAGACTTACTAACTTACTGCTACCTTACGGCCACCCTATTCGGCCGTATAGCTGTAAGTACGTCTTACAGCCTTACGAGGCATAATGATAGCCAATCTTCTGAAACATATTTTTAAATTTCTCTATAGGTTAACTGAATGCAGTGCAAGGGAAGATCAGAATGTATATTTTAGAGTCCAACCGTTACATACTGTTTCAGTACCAA
>NW_024045134.1:386714-397767 GCF_012273895.1 Zerene cesonia | reverse complement strand
GTCTCAGTGCTGAGATTCTTGAAATTAATTCATAAAGAATCCCCTTTAAGCACGACATTTCCGCATTTTTTAAACTTTATTTGTTTTGCATGTTACCTTATCACTTAAAATTATTTACGCAACATTATCAAATTAAATTATAAGAATACACAACAAAGAATAATTGCGTTAAGATCCATGAGCGTATAAATTCCAAATTATTTTACACACTTACCACCATCTCCATTATTGGTGTTATTTTCAAGTGAAGTTTGAATTTACGACATTATGAGCTAGTTAGCGACTGTTTCAAGCACAGGTGTATCACAATGGATGAAAACATTGAAGCTGATTTGTAGCCATTGTTTAGTGTTACATAAGAATACGGTCCAACTATGAGCAAACTGTATTCTGTGTTTATTTGTAACATAAAACATTACTAGAGATTATGTAATGCTCTTTTATAAATAAAAAATACACATTCTATAAATATATTGTATTGCTTCTTAAAAGAGAGAAAATATGTGTAAATTGTTTCAGAAATAAAAATGTAATGAACTTAAATACAATTTACTCTTGACAATGCACTATCTAACAGTATGAAATACAAAACACAATGTTTTTTGTATAAATATGTTACTTATTTAGAAAAGACCCATAACAGTATAGAAAATAATAAATGGGTGCGTAGCTACTGTAAATACAACATTTTTTGGCTTTAACCCGTTGTTAAACTTGGCATGTTATCTAGTCTAGTTCTATAATAATGCTTGCCAGATCTGGGAGAGGTTGACGGGTCATGACCTCGCTGAACATCTACTAAAATATCCAAGAGACCTGGACACCGGCCAAAGACATACCTTCACCCCTACACTAAAACACGAGTTTCTATATACAGACGACACTTTGTTGTAAACAATTACACAATTATAAGAAGTAATTAACAAAAAAAATGATTTATTGTCATCATGGTACATAAGATCTAACAGCAACAGTAATTTTCTTAATGTTTCACTATTAAAACATTAGAAGGCAAATTAACGCAACAAGACAATCATAAAACATTCACTGTATATATACAATTAATAAAGCTAACTAAAACTACCGATATGTATTTTTAGAACATAATTTTAAAAGCGGTAATCAAAATGGCTTTTTGTGTCTTGATTATAGTTGAAAACATATTAAAATACGTAGCATACGAAAACTTTATTTTTTGTATTTTATTAGAGTTGTGATTCTTAAGAAGCTGAGTTATTTATATGGAACAATAATTATTTGTTGCGATATACTATTAATACGTTTGAGTTAAGCATAACAGTTAAATGACAAAATAACCGCTGTCAATAGTTTAGGTTGGATAAGTATCTCTGAAACATGATAAAGCAACGACAGAACCAGTTTTATTAAAAAAAAAAACACAATAATCATTCTATAGACACCATAATAAAATTATAGATTTCAAATACATTTTTCCTTACAAGAACACTAGCTAAAAATTGCATTCAGAAATATCTAATTAAAACACCTTCATCTGCTTTATTTCTTTACTGAATGTAAGCTTGTATCAAGACCGTTATTTTTAAATTGTCAATGCTATTACCATAATCCTTCTTGGAGTGATTAGTTAAAGCAGATGTTTTTATTTTGGTGAACGTACGCGGGTCATGACCTCGTCCCGCCAAAATTAGCCTGTGACGACAACGCGTTGCGCGCCAACCGACCGCATATAACCTATAAAATAACGATATTATAAACCTTAGAAATTATCTACTTAGATATTAACATGTACAGAATTATTGAATCAAATGTAAAATACACATCCTTTTCCTTACCCTTCCCAATCCTTTCCTTTATTCCTCTCGACAATCCTTTCTTAATTAATTTCCAATTTAAAGTCGGCAATCCATATGTAGAAGCGTAAAGTTTGCAATGCACCTTATGCCTCTCCAAATGTTCATGGGCGGTGGTAGCGCTTACCATCAGGCGTCCCACCAGCTCCATTGCCGACTGTGACATAAAAAATAAAAAAACACATTAAAACTGTAGGTACAGACAAAGCCAAATGTGTATTTTTTCATCAAATACTGAGGACTTATACGAGATTGAGAGTTCTAGAATCTATACCATTCCATCGCTTATATTGATAAGACATAGCTCGTCTATAGTAGACGATACTCCCTACCTACGTAATTTGTTACTTTGTAGGTCATACTGTTATTAATCGAATGTTTTTTGTGTTTGTTACTTCATGACTTTTTACTGGATGAACTGATTATTTTGATTCTTTTCTTATATGAAAGCTGGTTCCTCCCATAGTCCCATATCAATTTGATCTAGTTCTAAAATAATTAAAGGCGCTTAAGTTTTTGTTAAAAAATGATTATGTTTTATTTTTAATAACAGTTATTGAAGTTTGCTTCTATTTTTATTTTACAAAAATGCATAAATTTAGTTAAACCGAAAACGAAAAAAAGGGGTAGATCTTTTATAATATAATTTGTCATAAGATTTTAAATAGTCTTTATAATATAACTTTGAATAGGACTAACGTGCCTAACAGTAAAACGCGAGGTCTGGCCAGATCGACGCAAGAAGGAGGAACGGCGTGGATTTCAGACAATAAGCGTTATCATTCAGTTTCCTTGAGCGCGATAAGGTTTCGCTTTGTCCGTCGCGCGGAGTCACAGTTCGCTATCAGGTCTCTTATCAGCTTATCAGCAGTCACGACGCTATGACCGGTCGCACGTCTATACTGTTGCCCTTTCATTGCACTGAAATTGCGTTCGGATTTACCGTTGAAGCAATTTGTCATAGTGTTTGAGTCTTGTTTTAGCGGCGAGGATATCTAACTTTATGGTGTTGGTTTCATTCTCGTATTTGTTATTACTTATTATTGTTTTGTAGAATAACGGTTTGTACATATTATTCTGGTCTAATTAGCATATATGTTCAATTCTTTTACTTTGCGTACAATTATTGGATGCCTCTAATTAATTCATATTATTTTTTTTACATGACATGAATTAAAATAAAGCACAAATTAATAGAAAGATCTAATGACGATGAGTAAAACGTCTAGTATCATCTACATATGACTTTTATACTTAAAATATTACTATTTTGCACTTGCTACACTTAAAAATCGATTTTCACTCAGTTTCTTGACCAAATACTTATTATATAAAACGGATATAATAAAATGTATCTAAAATTATACCTATCTTAATAATCATTGATAAATATGTAAGAGGAACTTGGTTAAAACATAATTTATCGGTAGATAAGCTACTGATATAGTAATGTTTTTGTATGTATGATGTCTGTTTTTATATTTGTACAAAAACTAGTGGGGATAAGGAGTTTGTTCAGCGCGTATTCACAACTTGTGTGATCCTGGCAGCATTTACTAGTCTCTTGCGTGGGTTTTACATATTAAATCTTCATCATCTTTATCAGAAACCTAAATATTATAATGAAAATTCTGCCAGACGGCTTTTGGAATATAAATCACAGATCAAACATTCATTATCTAATCATTATAATGCAATTTAAATGCAGAATTCCTTAATTCGTCGATTTGTATACGTGTGATATTGGTTACATGATTTCTTTGTTTCCGCAGAAACATTCTTCATTCTAAATTATGTATTGCATCCAGCTAACTACATTGTATCAAAACTGTTATACCTAATAATATTTTATATAAAGTATATGTTAAAGTAGGAGCATTTTCGCAATATAGCGACATAATTCACCGTTTGTTTGATGAATATCACTTTAACTACTTATTAAGTTCAAAATATATGCGGATTTGAATTAAGAGGTACTCTTCTCTCTTATAGACTTCTTAGCTTATTTAAATATACAATTTTTTAGTTATTGGTATGGATAATTGTAAGGAATTTTACATAAGGGTTCGTTCAGCAGTCGCTTGTGGCATCGGAAGGTTAAGAGCCCGTTATCGTCTCTTATCAGGCTCGTACGTACTATGCCCCATTTGCTCGTTTGACCTGACACCTCAGTTATCAGTTGAACGTCGCGATAAACCACTGTACCTACCTGTTGCTTACCTTTAATTTGTTTGTTTCTTTCAAAATTTATGTTTCATTTGCAAGTGCCTTATTGAATTCTGTGTATAGTTTGTGGAAAATCAGTTTCGCGCAGTGATTGGCGATGTGAAATGTGATAAGGTTATTGCTGATATTTCACTCTGGTTGATGTAGGCGGTTAATAAGCTGTTTTTTGACCGTACAATGTGAACGATATGATACGATAGTAGAACGGAGTTATTGGTTATGTTTTATTGGATTCAATAGTAGGAACAGTTTCTTAAAAATATTTATTTTCTGAATCATTGTATGTAGGTATATTATGTTTGACTAAAAGTTAACAATCGACTAACAATCGACTACGTGAATCTAAAATATTAGTTCAATGATTAATTCAAAGAAATTTTACAAGACATTTTCCGTGTAAACAAATAAAGAAAGGGTTTGTATTAAGAATTGATAGTACTTAATCAAATAGGAAATAAAAATGTTCAATTAAAAGCATAATCTTGTTTGGCTTCGTTATGGACTTTGTCGCTGTCACAGATGACGAATGGCAATTGTAAAATTTATATTTCAAATGATGTCATAGAGCTGAGGCTTTTCGTTGTATTGAGTTGTGATAGAGTTGAATATTCCGTATTTATTTGATCCCAATAACATATGCATTTTTATAAGCAGCATTTTTTGTGAAAAATATAACACTAATGTTATAATACATAAATTACTAGCTGTGCCGTGCGGTTTCATCTGTGGACGAATCCGCCGACAAGAGCAAGTATTTCTATAGCCCGTGTGCTATACTGGAGCAAAGCCTACATCCCTGCCAAGTACCATCAAAATCGGTTGAGTGGTTTTCGTGTGAAAAAATAACAAAAATACATAGATGAACCCGTCTATTCTCACACACTTCCGCTTTTCAACCGACATTAAAAAAGAGGAGGTTATCAATTCGACTGTAAATCTTTTCTATTTATAAACTTTTTATGGATAAACCGATTTGACAGTGTTAGTGGAAAGTAGGATACGATACAATCAAGGTGAAAATGCTTTTATTTATTTTGTAGTCTTTCCTTTGGATTCTCCTTTTATGATACATAGGCAAACGGACATGTAAATCGCCTGATAGTAAGCGAATCTACCGCCCAAAGGCATCTAAAGAGATCTCCGATGTGGCGCCGACTTTGACTTTGTGATATTATGTAATTTACCGCATATTCTGGCCTCACTTTTGAAATCATGTTACAAAAAAAATATCAACTCTCTTAGTACTTCGAAAATTATGAAAATTTCACCACATTTTCATTGTTAGTATTTTAACTCTTTTGACATTAATATAAAACATAAAATATTACAATTTAGATAGAAAATAAAAAAAAAATGGTAAATTCTAAATTTGAAAAAAAGAATAAATTCAATCGTAAATGTTGATAAATTTTTTGAATCAACGACGAATAAGATTGGTTAACAATACAATAATACAAATTGAATTATATGAAAATAATAAATAATATGATTATAGAGGTCACAGCCATGGCCATATCTTTTATCTCTCGATTATTTATGTACTTGTAATCAGGTACTTTGAAATATACCTATTATTTATCTGCTAGTGTCTCTAGTGTGGATTTATTTCCTGAACTACAAAACCTGATAATAATTTGACTTACAATTTATATATTTCAATTACAATTCATTATAATGGTCACACTAAATTATAATAAGCACATTTAATATATTATTCAGTTATTAAATAATGTCAGTCTAATTGTATAGACGTTTATAAGAATGCATATATCATTTATAATATTCCCAATTCCGTTGAAAAGTATAAAGCAATGTAAAATTTAAACAGCAAACCTCATAGCACACAAAAAAAAAAAAACAAATTACTTCATTTTTCATCTTAAAATGATAATATCATAACATCTCTTAACTCACCTAGGGTTTTAATTTTTAGTTTTATAGCATTGAAATGCTTTATAAATTAGAAATTTTTGAAAGAATAGAAAAAATTTGATCACGAGGCAGGATTCGAACCTGCGTATCTTGCCTACTTGCTACGGTTAGGCAAGATACGCAGGTTCGAATCCTGCCTCGTGATCAAATTTTTTCTATTCTTTCAAAAATTTCTCACCTAGGGTTGATAATTTTAAGCTGCTTTACTTTCTTTACTTACAAAGGACGTCAAACAAAAATAATAGCAAATCTATATGAACCTAAGAGGAATTATAGTAAAATAAGACTTAATTCCTTCCTAAATATTTCTGGAAAGTGTTTCAAGTTTTAACTATAGCTCTTGACGACGAAATGTCTGACACTGTAATACAAAAGTGTTCAAAAGGTCAATCAATGGAGAGTGGCCAAGTGACTGAAAAAATAAAGTGTGAAGTGTTAGTGAAGGAAGAAGACGAAGATACAAAACCTAGCCAACGGGAGAACAGACTAACTAGTATCATAGACCAACTGCGGCACCAGAACATGAACAAAGGTAAGAGTTAATTATGTTTTTGTCGATGAAATAACACGTACTGAGTTACTACTTGTGTTCAGTATTTTTTGTGATATGATATCTGTTTTAATGAGAGCCAGGAGGCTGGTGAATGACCAAACTAACCCACAGTTTTTGGCGCCGTTAAACATCCATAGGAATCTAGTTTGAATAGACGGGCAAACCCGCGGGTGAAAGTTTAATACGGTATACAATTAGAATAAAGCTTCACTAGGAGTACAACAATTGCGAAGTATAAACTTAAGATATTTGAAATAAATCTTGGTTGTGAGACGTCGTATAAACTATAAACACAATCTTAAATCCCATCCGATCTAAAAGAACACGTAAACCAAATTAAAAGTAAAGCAAACATGCAATTATTCTGTCGCTAAGGTCACGGTTCACAAAAGTTCACAAATTCAAAGCAGAACCGCGGTACGATACCATCAGCATTGTTCGTAGATCAGATCCATTGGGAGCGAATCTAATTGCGCGGGCGCACCCGACGCGTGCCTTTTGTCTCGCTGGTAATTACTCTTATAAATCCACTAAGCGATTTACATTAAGGCCCTGGTTATGTTAGAGGGTAGCGGGAGCGGGTAGCGACTTCCACAATTATGTCTTATTTTAAAATAAGTCAATACATAAATTTGCTAAAAATAAAAATACAGCACCAAGCACATGCACGCCTCGAATTAATTGAAAAAAAATCGATATAAGATTACTCTCCATTGCTGTTTAATAATGGTAATTTTTTATTTAATTTTCTTAAAATAGGTACAAGATTTTTTTAGTTCAAATTCAAATTCAAATTCAAATAATAGTCTCCATATGAGTTATTTTTTATTAATTAATTATATTCATTTTCTAGTTATATGTAATATCCAGAAATATGAAAATTCGAAACCCGATTTTAATAAATGTTAGGTCAGGTAGGGGAAAAACATTTTGCTTTATAAATTGGCTTTTATAGATCCCATTTCTTATTTGTTTCCGTCGTGTGGCCTGCGTGTTACAAATTTTCGATACTAAACATTTTTATTTCTTTCGTTTCATAACAGTTATACATGATAATTTTTCACAAATAGTATAAACATTTTTATTTTTATTTTAGAGGAGTCTTGAAATTTAAGCTGATCGCTATAATATGAATCTATGCAAATATAATATAATTTTTAATGCACCTACAGAGAAGATGTTATAATGTATAAATAATTTACCTAATTATTTTTGAACTAATCTCTAAATACTTAAATATTCTTAAATGTAAGGTCCTTTTCTCATATAATCCAAATGAATGATATGTAATGCATATTTATACGCAATTTCCAATTAATTTATTTATCAATTCTTGTAAAAAATATTCATTTGTAATTTCAACTGACACATTTGCTAAACAGAACATATCCAGTAGTTTTGAACCACTAAAGAGCTGTCCGCGCATCCCGCTACGTAGCCACAGGCTCCGATAAGATCGGCGCAAAGGTTGTGACTTCGTTTCCGTTGCGGTCGAGTCTCTTCGGTTTCTATTAGAATGGGAGATTTACGACGTGTTGGATTACATCTCTGTAATTATTTCACTGATTCTCTTACCAGTTATAACGCTAAGATCCATTCATTGCTTAATATTCTGATTGCCTATTAGAGCGAGCATAAGCGGTGTTGTGCTGATTACAACGCTATTGAAATAGATTTATTTTGTTTTGCCTTAACGATTAGGGAAGCGGTTAGAAATTATTAGATTTAACATGTTATTGCTACATATTCATATATGTTTACTAGAAGATTCAAACGCTCTGATCGGTAATGTATTTTATTGATAGGGGTTGCTAATTAAGTGCAAAAATCTACTTTCTCTCAGGGTATTTAGGTTTATATTTATTTTTATGTAACTATTATGTGATATTTTTAACGTAGCGAGTTCGTGGGAACTTCAAACAAACTCAAGTGGTTTTGGATGATTTTAATTCCTGGAAGAGACGTAAAAGTTAGAGAATTCATTGATATGTTGTATCAAGTAAATAAAACCGAATAATTATTTTCCCTGTGAGCGACAAGGATATCAATTTTATATATTGCAACATTAAAATTTCTATATATCATGTGTCCATCGATATGGTTTCGTTAGTAGATAAATGTTAGTATTTTCTTGTGTTTGATTTCACGCGAGTATTATACATTTAGAAATTAGAAAACGGTATTATACATTTAGAAATTAAAGACTTTTTAACGGATATTAAACGCGAGATAAATGTTAGGTAATATCTGAACTAACGTTGTAAGAAATGAAGTATTTGTAATGTCTCTTATTGTGTCGTTAAACTTTTTACAATTCAATTAAAAGATTGATCCAAATACAAGGAGGAAATCATAAAACTAACTATGAATGCAATCTAAGTCTGTTTTGTTTAATTTCAGATTCTTTGTAATTATGACGGTTATAAAATAATAAAAGTTTTATATCTTTTTATATAAAACGGAGTCAGGATATACGTAATAAGTACGGGCATCTACGTTTTAAATGTATAATTATTTTAATTAACTTCTTGGCGTCAGGGCACCATCAAAGGTTTTTATTAGTTCGACTAAGCACTTTAACTTATGTTGCATTATGTCCGTTGATTTGTTCAATTGGACATGAGAAATGTAATAGATTTCGTTGGTATGTGTAGTTGATCGTATGAAACCAATCAGTGGTTATGATGTCGTATGTTTTAATTCTACTTCCTATTCCTACTGATATTTTAAATGAAAATGTTTGTAAGGATATGTGTATGTTTGTTACTCTTTCACACAAAAACTACTGAACCGATTGCGATAAAATTTGGTAACTAGATAGCTGGACAACTGGAATAAACATAGGCAACCTTTTATCCCGATATTACTAAGGGATACAGACTTACGCGGGTGAAACCGTAGGGCGCAGCTAGTTGTATATAATTGTATTCAATTTAAATTGTATTATTAAACACACATAACTTATTGACCAAAACATTCTGATTATGACACTAATATTACAAACTAGCTATCCGCCCGCGGCTATGCCCGCGTAGTCGCAGGAAACTTAGACCCGGGGTTTTTCTAGCATGTTCCCGTTCCCGTGGGATTTCCGGGATAAAAACTATCCTATGTCCGTCTCCTGGGTCCAAGCTACCTCTGCACAAATTTTCAGCCAAATTGGTTAATCCGTTCTTCAGTTATAAATAGTGTCTTTTATATATATAGATGTGAAAGTTTGTTTGTTGGTATGTTTATACCTCAATCAGGCTGAACCTACTGAACGGAATTTCATGAAATTTTGTATACAAACAGGGTGTGAGGTGATTTGGGTGATAGAATGCTTTTTATCCCGATGCTCTCTTGCTATAAAACAGGAATCTCGCTACTGGGCGGAGCCAGGACGAGCATTTAGTGATAAATATAGAAATATACTGAAAATCAGAAATGGTAATAATTTTAACCATTTTGTATAAGTTTGTTTAAGCAATACCGACAGTTCGTCATACTAAAGATTTCTCCTTTTTATTCATATAAAACCTATGACGTCACATTTTTGGTACACATTCGTCAAAAAAGCCGGCATCTTCAGAATACACTTAGAGGCTGATTATGTACATAAATTTATCTAATATACTCTTATGCGTCTTGCTACAAGTACTATTTTTATCTGTTTTCGTCTCCCCAATAGTGGTTTACGCGTTACCTTTTGCCCTGTTTGTACAACTCATAGCTCAACATTATTATCATCATCATCAGTTCGTGTAAGTTCCTGCAGAGAGACAGACAGGAGTTTATGAGTTTATAGGCAGATGTCACAGGCTTTATACACCAATACGAACATTATTGATATGAATTTTACGTATTGTACAGAAAATTTGAAAAATCAATGACAATTATTTCCGACACGAGCGGTCGCAACTTGTTGATATAAAATAGATTTCCAACCATTGGGCCACCTTTGTTCTCATAGCAAACGCTCTTAATTAAAGCGCATACTATCACCTATCACAAAGGTTTATTCACAATCTTATTAATGGACTCAACTGCACTTTAATTACGTGAAAATAGGCATTGGATTAAATAAACGTTAAGGTGTTAACGGTCATCACGGGTTAATGGACGCCGCGTGTTTACAGGAGCAATTTTCGCGGCGAACTACCGATTGGAAACGTTTATTTAATTGTTTATTTAAATGTTTCTCATTAAATGGCATTTAAAATAGCCCTTTGTTAGTAAACTTGAATATAATGATGTGTTAGTTTGATGGTACGGTGAGTAGGCAGTAGTACTTGATTGGAATTCAATTTGTTTTTCAATAAGATCTTAATTTATGTTGTATTTAAGTTATTAGTTCTTATATATCGACTACTAAAGCTTAATATTGTTGGTATTAATATTTATACATTTTATTAAACTGTTCATAGTTTTGTTTCTACGGAGAAGAGATTCATTCATAATATACCTAGTCTTGCCATAAATATTGTAATAAAGAAAAAAGAAAATTGTTAACTGCAAATAACATTTATTA